>NW_006399836.1:5438316-5528250 GCF_000299155.1 Elephantulus edwardii | reverse complement strand
AACAACAACAACAATTGCACAGGAGGAGATTGCCCATCTTTCTCCCATGTGCCTTGGGGATTGCAATGCAACTTCCTGCCACTAGGCCATGAGAGCTCCTTTATTGGCTTGCTATTTGACTGTAAGTTGGGCCATGGGAGTAATTTCAGTTCCAGGCTTGAAGCATGATCTTTTTTACAATTTTGAGTTCTGTTCCACTCTTCTCCCCTCACTCTTTCCAGAACCTTCTACTGTGATCCCTTTCAGAACAATCAGCTTTGATTGCTGGGTATCATCTAGTTTCTCTGGTCTCAGAGTTATGGAAACCACTACCCACTTTGAGATGCTCAGCCCAGGGCTCAAGATTTCTACCAGCAAACCCTCTCAGTACCATAACTGATGTAAATACCCCTCTTTGTGTCCCCACGTCATCCTTGCTCTGCCTCTACTCCAGTGACCAGAATACTATGCTGTGGTCAGTGACTCACTGGTCTGCCTCTCCCATCAGATAGTATTTTACGGCAAAAGGCAAGAAACTTCCTTAAGAAATGATCAGCAGATGAAAGCAGTGGTGAGCCACCAGATGTTTACCCACTAGTTCTCTGAATGGAAACCCCTGAATTGCAGCCTATGCTGATTTCTAAGGTGTAAATAATGCTCCTGTGGTGGTTTCAAGCTACTCAAACTTGGGAATAGATTAGTGTCATGAGCAAGTTGGAGCCAGCTCTAGCATGCCAACATATGAAGAATGCTAGACACTGGGAATTCAAGAGAAGTCTTCAGGCTATTTATAAAGAAGTCTGCTCAGACCTGCAAGAAGCTGGGCGTGCACCTGCAGGTCCAGTATCAATGCTGACCCAGGAGCGACAGGGTAGAGGTCATAACTTGACTTTGCTGCCTTCAGATCTTTTACCTTTTGTAGTGAAACAAGTTCTTTCCTGTGGTCTTTTGTCTTGATTCTTTGGAAGAAGAACTTGAAAGATCTCCACATCCCTTAATCCCTCAAAGGGTTGGTTGCTTTTGTCTAAATTGACTGGCACTTCCTGGCAAGCTGTAAACTGATGTCCCTGGGCTGCATGCAACGTGTCCTGTGATTAGTCTATTTTAGACACCCTGTAGGGATTGGTCAATGTGATACAAAATTTGTAAGTGACTATAGTCCACCATGCAGATTGGTCAATTTGTTGTTCTGCTGGGAGTGCTCTATCTTGAAATTGAGGAGTTCGCTTATACATGCAGCCAACCCCCCAGAGATTTCAGAAGAAAAGAGAAAAAGAAGAAAAGACAAGAGAATTAAAAAGAAGAAGCATAAAAAGAGAGAAGTCCAAGACTCTTAAGGGAAAGTTCAAAAATTGGTGGTGACAGCAGAAACCTGCCGCTAGGAGCACAACTAAGCTGACAGAACTGCTACACTAGCTGGGTCAGTTAGCAAAGGAGAAGCCAGGGGTGGGGAGTCAGGAGTCAAGGAGAAGAACAAGAGTGGCTCCTTCATGGCCAGGTTATTCCGCAAATGTTTCTTGTGATAGTTAAGGCTGCACGAAGGAATGTGGCTACCTGGCTTTTCCTTCTTAAATAGAAATTCACACACACTCATTCAAATTGAATCAGCAAGTCAATGAGGGCCTGTCCCAGGCTTTCCGACAAACAAGGACGTCGTAGAATGCCACTAGGCCAGAAGTGGCATTGTTCCACACCTTGCCAGTCCTGGTGAGAGATTCTCCTGCACAGGATTTTCTAAGCATTTCTCTCCTGGGGTCACACGTGGCCATGCTCTGACGTGGGCAATCCCATTTCTGCACATCTCTGTTCCCCCCCTGTGCTGGCAGCATCTGCTGGCGCGTGGTGGCTCATCCCCCTGCTCTGACCTGGTTACAGGAAGTTGCTAGGTAACTGTGACGCAGCCTCTGCTTCCCAAACTGGAAGAGACTGAGTTACCATGGCAAGTCCAGATGAGCCTGGTGGGTGCAGAGGAAGAAGAGCTGGTCTGGGAGACATCAGCCTGCACTTCCTTAAGGAAGTCTATTAAACCCAGGGGTTCCAGTCTCCTCATCGGTAAACTGTTCTACACCTCAAATGTGTGCAGGTGGCACAAATTAATCCTGATTGGTACACTGAGCCTCAGACACCCCTGAGACTTGAGATGACTCAAGACAGGTGTGGTAAGTGAATAGACTGAGTTCCTAGTCTTAAAAATAGCAAACAGCAAAACGAGCAGGGCCTGGCTCTCCATTTGCCAATTGCCAACAAGCAGATTCCCACTGAGGTGACTCCATGAGTTGCAGACCAGAACTCCACAGGACCTGCCCTTTGGGGAGCACTCACCAAGTCTTTCTTCTGAGGCGCCTCGAGGTGGGTTTGAACTGACAACCTTTGAGCTTGTGTCAAAATAATATTTATGGAGATTCTCTGTTTTGTTGGCAGGCATTTTGATTCTGAACTGGATACTCACAAGTCCCCAGGGCTCTTGGTCTTTTTCCAAACCCAGAACTTCTAATGCAATAAATCACAGTGTGGGACCCCATCCACCCTGCTTTGCTAAAGTGTGATGTCCTAGCAGACAGGGTTCTATCCGAGGGTGCTGCCCCTTAGCCCCCACTGGGGCCATGTTCCAGATCTGCCCACCCCAACTTGAAAGTACGCAGGGCCAACTTGAAAGTACGCAGTTCAAATCCACCAACTGTTCTGAGGGAGAAATATGGGCAATCTCCTCCTGTGCAATTTACAGTTTCAGAAAACCCACTGATAGTTCAGCTATGACCTGTTGATCAGTCAATTGATCTGACTCATTGACACCTGATAACAATAAGATGATAGAAGCCAGCACGCAGTGGGTGCTTGGTGGAAAGCTAGATGGCTTGCTTCTGTTTCAATGTCCCAGGCCACCAACAGGTCCAGAAGCCCTTCCTAAGCCAAATGAGAAGGAATCCACATCTATTTTGGGGGCTTCTGATCTCTTTTCATCACCCTGCCCTCTCATGAGTCTTATCTTCTGGGCTAAGCCTTCCCCATCCTCCGAACACCTCCTGTTTGATAGAAGCAGACTTTCTTGTTACTCCACCTCCATCCCTTCTTAGTAACATGTTGCTACAAAAGCCTCCGCTAGCTGCTTGGGAAACTTGTCTGTCCTGTCTTAGACTCCCCGTCACCTCAGGCTAAAGCCATGGAGAAAACTGATAACTTGCTGAACCATCACCCAAAGTACTATCAGACCTCTCCTGGGCCTCTCCCCACCTCTTCAGGTGATGACTTCCCTTTCACGGCAGCCCTCAAGGGACAAACTGCTCATTATGTTGATTATTGTCATATTTTTATGATTCTTATTATGTTGATTGTTACTATAATTTTTTTAATTGAACTGGAGTTCATATAAAATTAGTCACTTTAATGTGAGCAATTCAGTGGCATTTAAAACCTTCATGATGCACCATCACCACCTGCATCTAGTTCCAGAACATTCCCACACATCAGAAGGCAATCTTGCACCCATTAGCAGTCACTGCCCTTCCTTCCTCCCCTCACCCCCTGACAGCAATCCATTTGCTTTTGGCCTCTAAAGGTTCGCCTATTCTGGATGTTTCCTAGAAATGAAATCCTAAAACATCGCATCTGATATCTTCCACTTAACATAATGTTTTTGAGGTTATACTATAGTCTTCATTCTTTTGCGTGGTTAAATAGTATTCCATTGTATGGCTAGACCACAAAATCCATCCATCCACTGAGAATACCAGGCCAGTCAGGACCATCACCAGTATCCTGGGGCCATGTTACTTCCTTTAGAGGGTCATCTTGTCTCCAGACCATTACCCCAAGGGAGAACTTTAGCCTCAATGAGATACATTGGCACAGTCACCGCCACCAAGGACTTGCACATGACAGAGATGGTTAGGACGGTGCGAGGTGGGGCCAGCTTCCGGTCTGTTGTTCACAGGGTCACTGTGAGTTCTAACTCCATGACACTTAACAACAACGGGGAAGGGAGCACTGGAGGGCTAATTCACAGGGAATTGGGCTTTGCCTTTTTGATGATAAGAATCCAGCAGTGGTTCCAAGGGAGAATGATGAGCAATCTGTTCTTGTGCAACTTACAGTCTCAGAAATCCAATGGACCATCAGGTATGAGTCAGTTCTGTAACAATGAGTTTTGAATCAGGCAATTTCTCTACTAGGTACCCTCCTGCCCTATCTTCTTGGGACAGTTTCAGGGGCACAAGATGGCCTAGATCGGAACAGACTCCAGAGGCCCTCTTTTATTAAGACAATAACAGTACAAAGACAACGGAGACAAGTCTGGCATGAGGGAGACCATCGACATGGTGCTGAAAGGGGTTCCACTGAATCACGGCGCCACTCTTATTAGAAGATGCAGAGAACCGTTTGTTGTAGGCAGGGCGGCCTCAGCAGGCAAAACGCCGTGGCTGCGATAGAGACCTGATTTCTCATTTAAAACTGGCAGGGTTGGTTCCAGGGTTCTTGGTGATATACAGTGTGTTATGTGCTGGATTATTAACGGAAAGGCAGCAGTTCAAATTTACCACAACTCCATGAGAGAAAGAGAGTTTACAGCCTTGGAAACTTGAGGGATGATTACCATGAATCACAATTAGTGCAATCACTAGGGTTTCAGGCTCTCTTGGAGGAGCCCTGATAACACAATGTGTTACGCGTTGGGCTGCAAACAGAAAGGACAGCAGCTCAAACCCCCACTCAGGCCTGGGTTCACTGAAGTGTGTATGCACTTCAAGCTTTGTGCTCCTTGAAGTCCTGCTTCCCCATTTCCCTGTACACTGTTAAATGCACAGGACCAGGGCAGGCAAACACTTAGTAAATATGTATCCCAACCCAGGTCCCTTGTTGTTGTTGTTGTTGTTAGGTGCCATTGAGTTGAATACAGCTCATAGCGACCCTCTGAGCAACAGTTCTGAACCCTGTCCTATCCTGTGCCATCGTCACAATCTCTGACACGCTAGAGCCCACTGCTGCAGTCACTGTGTCAATCCATCTTTTGGAGGGTCTTCCTCTCTTTCTCAGACCCTCCACTTTCCAAGCATGCTGTCCCTCTCCTAGCAACATTCTCAAAGTATATGAGATGAAGCTTTATCGGTTTTGCCTCCAGCGAGCACTCTGGCTGCACCTTCTCTGAGACATACCCATTTGTTCTCTTGGCCATCCATGGTGTCTTCAGCACTCATCTCTCCAACACCACAGCTCAAAGGAATCAATTCTTTTTTCTGTTGGTTTCATATTTGACTGAAAAGATTTCACACACACCCAGTTCCTGGTAATGCAGAAACTGTTCAGCCCCAGCACTGAGGTCACTCTGTGGGCAGCACACCACCCTGCAGGGAGAGGATTGCTCTCGCGGGCAGCACAGTACCAACAATGCCTCTGTACCAGGCTGCACTACTCCCGCTTCTTTGCTGCTGCCAAAAGGAAGTGAGAAGACAGCCGCCCCTCCTTCCCCCTCCGGAGGCTTCAGAGTCCTCAGAGCTTGGGCTGCCTTCTCCCTCAGGCACTAAATGATCTGGAGCTCCCTCGGCCTCTCCCTGCCTCCGTTCCAGCCTCTGCTCTCTGCCAGGTGCATCCATCTAAAGCATCGTTTCCATTTTCCCACGGCCCAGCTCACACACCTTCCCCCACCTGCCAACAGAGTTCATCTCAAGCCCGGTGTGCAAATTCAAGGATTCTCAAACTTTCATGATGCAACAACCCGTATTTCTGTCCCCTCCCCTGGTGTGTGGAGGCTGTCTGTTCTCCAAACACACACACTTTCAAAGTGTGTGTTTTAAAATCTATTTCCTTACTAGGAATCTTCTCTTGATACTAAACCAGCAACAATAGAAGCTAGACCAAAGGGCTAGACTAAAAGATAAGTGCATATTCGCAAAAACTACACGTACATATGTATGCAAATATACACTTATAACACACGCAGATTGTGTGTGTATGGATGTGCTAAGAGTCACAACAATGGACTTGAACATGACAATTGTAAGGATGGCACAGGATTGTACAACAGTTCATTCTGACTTATAGAAGATTGTCATGAGTCAGGGAGCTCTGGTGGCCTAGTGGCAAGAAGCTGTACTGCAATCCCAAAGGTACACGGTTCTAATCCACCAGATGCTCTGCCGGAGAAGGAGGGACCATTTCCTCCTGTACCTGTCAGATCTGATTTGACGGTACATGCACAAAAAATAATAAAATAAAAAATATTAATAAAAAGATTGTCATGAGTCAAAGTAGACTCCATGGTGGCTCACAGTAACACCACACTTGTGCACATCAGTACACACAGCTGTATACACCACACACACACACACACGCACACGCACACGCACTATATTTGCCTTGAGAGTTACACTCATTCACTCATTTATTCATCCATCCATCCATCCATCCTTCTATCCATCCATCGACATACCCTCTGTGCTGGGTGCATATTGGAAGTGAGTGTACGAAGTGGATGGATAGCGAAGAGAGTGTACGAAGTGAAGGAGACACTTCTTCACCAACAGCTTCTACCTAGAACTCTCTCCCACCTTCTTTCTGAACCCCTAAGACCTATAAGCTGGGCTTGAGTTCCCTCTCCGCGGATAAGCCTTCCCATTCTGAGCCCTCAAGTACCAGGGCTTCAAGCTGGTTAATCCTGGGGTTCTAGCCTCTGTTGAGAGTTTTCATTTCCATCCTAGAGATACCGAATCAGAACTTAGGTTTTGACAAGATTTTGATTGAGCAAACCTGAGGTGGAAATGCAAATTCTCAACGTGGGGTTGAACTGGGATGAACTGGCTCTGAGCCCTTTCAAGGCCCTCGTCCTGCTTTTGAACAGTTATAGCAGAGCTGCCTAAAAGAACTGCCTGTGACAACAGGAATGTCCCGTATCTGCACTGCCCAGGATAGCAGTCCCTTGGCAGTCTACAGATCTTGGAGCTGGACGATGATGCAGGAGGACAGAAGTAGTATTGTTACCTTTGATCTGTGCTGTGGAAGAGGAGTATTAAACATCCCACAGACTGTCAAAGAACACACAGTTATGTATTGGAGAAGGTGTAACCAGAATGTTCCTTGAAGGCAAGGATGGTGAAGCTTCATCTCTCATCCTTTAGGCGTATTGCTAGGAGAGGTTGTTCCTTAGAAAGGGACATTGTGCTTGGAAAGATGGAGAGACAGTGAAGGAGAAGAAGACCCTCAACCAGGTGGATTGACACAGTGACTGCAGCAATGGACTCAAGTGTGTCTGAGATTGTAAGGATGACACAGGAGATTCAGGTTTCAGACCTATTTGTTCTTAGGGTCACTTGTTCTCAACTCAATGGCACCTAGCAACAACAACAGTGTGGATTTTTAATACTTCGTGTGTGTTCTGTGTGACTGAGGAACTGGACTTTCACATTGGATCTCATTTAATGAAATGAAATGTGAATAACCTCATGGGGCTGGTGGCAATCCTATTGGACAGTGCAGTTCCATTGTCTAACCCATCTGGTCCATGGTTTCCATGCACTTGGCAGTGGATCTTGGATTGAACCCTTAGCTGTATCACTCTGGGAAGGTTGCTAAGCCCCTCTGAGCCTTAGCTTTTCTCACTATACCTTTTTGTTATTATTGTTGTTGTTACGTACTTTCAAGTCAGAACTGACTCATAGCTGACCCTCCAGTGGGTTTTCAGAAGCAGTAAATAGCCCAGGAGGAGATTGCCCATATTTTTCCGCTGGTGCAGCTGGTGAATTTGAACCAAATACCTTAAGCCACCAGATCTCCCTACTGTACCCTGAGGGGAGCCTAGTGTACAATGTGAAGGTGAGTTAGCTCACACATGAGAACTCCCAGCACAGTACCCAGTGCCTGCTCTGAGAAAATTGGTTGAATTTGAACTTTTGTTTCTGTTATTGTTATGTGTCGTCGAGTCGCTTGCGACTCATAACGCTATATACAACATAGTGCTATAGTACAACAGCCCTATACCCTGCTCTATTCTGTGCCAATCTTACTGTCTCTGACACACCTACCCCCTTAACCAGTCACTGAGTCAATCCATCTCATTGAGGGTCTTCCTCTCTTGCGCTGTCCCTCCACCCTCCCAAGCATCATACCCCTGTCCAAGGACTGGTCCCTCCTTATAACATGTCCAAAGTATGTCAGACGAAGCTTCAGAATCTTTGCCTCCAACGAGCAGCCTGTTTTCACCTTCTCCAGAATGAATCTGTTTGTTCTTTTAGCACACCATGGTATATTCAACACTTTTCTCCAGCACCACCGCTCAAAGACATCAATTCTCTTTCTATCATTCATCATCATAGTCCAGCTTTCTGACACATAGCATGTAATTGCAAAGACCATGGCCTAAATCAGGCACACTTTAGTCTCCAGACTGACATCGTTGCTCTTCAGTACTTTGGAGAGTGGTCTCTGACAGCAGACTTTCCCAATGCAATTCATCTTTTAATTTCGTGGCTGGTGGTATCAGGAATGTTGCTTTTGAATCCTAACAAACTGAAGCTGTTAACAATCTCAGTCTTTGTTTCTAGAGAAATAATTATTTGGGGATAGTGCTCTAAATTATACTGTCAAGCTCAAGTCCATGTTTTTAAAATCTTTGGGACAGACTTTCTTGGGCTGAAATAATCAAGAACTCATACCCTGACTGCAGCTTTGGGAAGAGGGATAGTTGTCTGGGAAGAAACAGAAGACCTTTGGAATCCCCTTGGTTTTCTCAGCCCTTTTTGAGCAAGGTGACCCATTCTTCTTCTTAAATCCTCTACAAAACAGGTCTGTGTGTGTATTTGCTGATGGAATGATTGTTTTCACTGAAAACAATACTCAAAATCCAACCCAGTAAATATTTACTGAGCACATTCACCGTGAGTGGGAGGAGGGGCGATGCACAGGCCCAGCTCCTGACCCTGGGAAACATCATCTAATGGTGGAAGCAAGTTTGCTGATGATTGTGCTGCCCTCTGACACGGAGGGTGAAGTTCCTGGCACGCGGCAGGGAGGCATGAGACAGGCTAAAGCCAGATTCGAAACCTAAAATGGTCTTGGTTGGATTACTGGCCCTGTCTCACCAAAACGCACCTTTGAAGAAAAGCCTGCTGATCTATTTGCAAAAGAACACAAGCATTGAAAAGCTACCTTATGGAACGCATTTGCGATTGCCATGAATCATGATCAACTTTATAGCAACTGCTGTGTGTGTGTGTGTGTGTGTGTGTGTGTGTGTGTGTATGGTGTGTGTTTATTATTTTATATCTGCTTCCTTATCAGGAATCTTCCCTTAATATTAAACTAGCAACAAGGGAAACAAGACCAAAGGGCAAGCTAAAGCCACTGTCAAGGTCAGTGCTCCAGTGACTGCTCTTGCCCTGATCACTGCACCCACAGGGTACACAATGAATGGGCTTCCCCAACAGGGCCAGGGCCCCCTGGGAGGCAGAGAGAGGACTGGCAGGAGTCACTGGGTAAGGAGAAGTGCAAACACCTCAGCCCTACCCCTAAATAGGCCTTTGGCGAACTCTGCCCTCTGCTACCTTTCGGTTTCAGCCCTGGCCCCTGGCCCTGTCAGAACACCGCCAGTCAGAGAAAGGGCCTTCTGTGGACCGTGCTTCCTGGAGAGGGCGTGGATGCTGCTGTCCTTTCTCTTCTTGGAAGAGGATCCAACATGCCCATAGTGTCCCTGCCACGCTCAATCTCTCTCCCTCCCTCTCTCTCATTCACACACGCGCGCGCACACACACACACACACACACACACCATCATTGTAATTTAATGGATGAAAGGATTCACTTACACCGAAAGGCCTTTTTCCGTCTAGACTTTCATTTTTTTATATTTTCTTTTTTGCTGTAGGTTTTAAAAAAAATCTGTTTGCTTTCAAAGTTTGTATACATTGTGTTTCACACTATTCTTCATTCACATTGTGCTTCATACATTCTCATACATTGTTGTTGTTATGTACTGTCAAATTGCCATAGAGATGTACAATAGCTCTGAAGCCTGCCCTGTCCCAAGCCAATCTCACTGACTCCGACACACCTACCCCCATTGCCCTAGTTATTGTATCAATCCATCTCATCTGGGGTTTTCCTCTCCTGCACTGTCTCTCCACCCTTCCAAGCATCATGTCCTTCTTCAAGGACTGATCTCTCCTGGCAACATGCCCAAAGAATGTGAGATGGAGTTTGAAAATCCTAGCCTCCAAGGAGAAACTTGGTTCCACCCTCTCTGAGACAAACCTATTTGTTTTCGTGGCAGTCCATGGAATGTTCAAGACTCTTCTCAACTCAAAAGCACCACAACTCAAAGGCATCAATTCTTCTTCTATCCTCCTAAGATATACATTATGTTTTATAAATTTAATCACCATTGGACCTTGCCCATCAAAGTGCCCTGGTGATGCAGTGGTTACATGCTCAGTTGTTATTTGAGAGGTTGGTGGTTCAAGCCCACTGGCAGCTTTGTGAGGGGAGGATGTGGCAGTCTGCTTGTGAAACAACCTTGGAAACACTGTGGAGCTGTCTACTCTTCCCTGCAGGGTTACCATGAGCTGTAATCAGTTCCGTGGCAGCGGAGGAAAGAGTCTTATGATCTTGCTGTTCTATGGGAGGGGAATGAAGAAAGTCCTATGCAGTTTTGAAAATAAATTCTTGGTAAGTGTAAAGTAAAGTGATTGGGAGACGGCAGGCTGAAGCCAGGCAGTCCAGTGGTTAGAGCACAATGACCAGGAGACACTGTGATGACATGACTGACAGTCCTGTCCACAAAGAAGGAGCCTGTGTTGGTGGTACAGTGGTTAAAGAACTTGACTGCTAATCAAAAGGTCAGCGGTTTGAAAAGAAAGATGAAACAGTCCACCTGCATAAAGATTCACAGGCTGGAAACCCTGTGGAGCAGCTCTAGCCTCTCCTGCAGGGTCACCGACTCAGAGTCAATCCAATGGCAGGGAGTTTGGTTTTGGTGGAGAGTCTCAAGGGATGGGTGATTGGATAGCAAAAATGGTTTGCAGACAAGGAAGATCTGGAGATCCTATCTGCTTCCAAAAGATGCTGTCAAGCCAAGTATGACTTGTAGTGACCTTACAAACCACAGATCTGACCCCTGTCTTCACAGTCTCCGATGCACTCAAGCCCATTTCTACAGTCAGTCCACCTGGTTGAGGTATTCCTCTCCTCCAACGTCCCTTCACCTTTCTAAACTTGATGTCCTTTCCAAGGAATAGCCTCTCTTAACATGCCAAAAATATGCAAGACAAAGCTTCACCATCTTTCCTTACAAGGGGCAATCTGGCTGCACGTTCTCCAAAACATAACTGTTTGCTCCTTTCGCAGTCCATGGGATATTCAGCACTCTCCTCCAAGGCCATAGTTCAAAAACATTCCTTTTTCTTCTTCTTTTTTCTTCTTATCCTTTTTCATTGTCCATCTCTCAGACACACAGCCAGTGACTGAAATGACTATGGCCTGGATAAGGCACACCTTAGTCCTCAAAGTAACATCATTGCTCCTCAGTAATTTGGAAAGATCCTTGATTGCAAACTTGCCCAGTGCGATGTATCGCTTGATCTCCTGAATGCTGGTATCAAGGGTTAGGAACATAGATAGCAATAGTATTAGAGGTAGAGCCCAGATTAGAAGCCAATCAAAATGAGGAGAAACAATCATATACATCCTTTAATAGTTTGAACATGGAATATTTGAAGTATAAATTATAGAAAACTAGACGTTGTGAAAAAGTAAATGGAACATGTGAACATCAACATTCTAGGAATCAGTGAGATGAGGAGGATTGGTTTTGGCCACTCCGAATTAGATAATTACATGGTATACTACCCCAGGAATGAAAAACAGAAGAAGAATGGTGTTACATTTAACGTTAAAAGGACAATTTCAAGTTCTATCCTGAAGTACAATATTGTGAGTGATAGGATATTGTCCATACACATACAACCTGTTAATACTATTCTGAAAGGACACAGCCAAGAAAATTCCACAGAGCTCAGTTCAGTTCTGTGACACTGTGAGTCACAATCCACACAGTGACAATGAGTTCTGACCTTGGTTTTATTCCTCAAGGACATCACAGCCTGCGAGGGAGACAGACCAACACCCACAAAAGTTAGATGTAAAATGGCAGTAAGGGGGACCCAAGCTCACCCGATCCAGATCTGGAGAGCCAGGGATGACTCCGTCGCAGACACGGCCACCACACTGCAGACTGGATGATCCAGAGGAGAAGATAGTAACCTCGGGAGAAAAACATTCCAGGGCCCGGAGCTTCCCAGGCAACGTGAATGCTGAGGCAGAAGAAGAAGGCGACCCAGGAGATACGACACGTGGCTCATTAGTGGCCTGACACTTGGACTCCAGCCCAGGGACAGCGGGGGACCGCTGCAGAATCTTAAGCAGGGAAATAGCGTGTCTATATTTGTATTTTGTAAAGGATTAGCGAGATAAGACTCGAGCTAGGGAGACCAGTTAGGAAGTCTTTGCAAGTGAGGATAGGGACAATGAGGAAATGGGGGTGTCAGCAGAGGTGGAGAGAAGAGGACTGAGAAGGCGATATCCCAGGATGTCCCTAGCTGGCCTGGTGGCAGTGAAAGGGAAGAGTCAAAATGAGTGTTTAAGTCCCAGTTGGCCAACCAGATGGATAGTGTCATTATAGAAGTGAGAAGCAGCAGGTACAGAGACAGAAGAGAAGGGGGTGTGGGTTCCACTGGGGACATATTCCACGAGAGGTGCCCACAGGGAATCCAAGTCGACATGTCCAGCAGGGCCTGGCCTGGAGCAGAGGAGAGCTCTAGAATTGCAACAGAAGCAGGAGCTATCAGAAAGCGGGGCTGCCAATGAAAAGACAGAGAGGGGTGCAAAAGCAAAGAGGCAAAGAGGCTGAGGGTAGCCATGGGAACACTCACGGGTAAGGGACAGACGACGGAGACTGAAAAGGAGGTGAGGGAAAAGGGGGCATCACAGTGCAGAGTGGAGCAAGGGCAGGTGCAAAGTGGTCTGGAGGGTTGGAGGGGTGTGCTTCCCAGACTGTCGTTAGCTGCCTCAGGTCACCCTCAACTCAGGGAGACCCCAAACACAAGGAAACTAAATGCTTCCTGATGCCCACGACCACAACTATTTGATTGATGGCATCGCCACTGATTTTAGACGTAGAGCACCAGGCCTTCCTTCCTAATCTCTTTTCATTTGAAAGTGCCCCTGACACTTGTTTATCATTCATTCTATCAATACACAAGTCTCCACTGATAGATAATGCCTATCTCTGCATGAGGACCACTGACCAGGAATCAAACCCCGGTCTCCAGAGCAGGAGGCAAGAACTCCAGATACAACAGAGTCCTCGAGTCTGGAAGCTCTATGGGGTGGGTGGTCAGAGGCTCAGAATCTACACCCATCTTCCCCAGAGTGCCCTTTTGTCCCCACTTCCCCTTCCTCTCTCACCCTCCCTGGGATGAAGCAGAAGCAAGGATTTTGCAGAAGCATCAGAGCCCCAAAGTTTTGTAACAGGAGCTCATGACACAAATTGCTACAGAGGGGAAAAAGTCAGCCCTGGAAAACTTAGCTAAGAATATATCATGAGGTGGGCTATTTAGGGACTCAAATTACACAGGAGGGTCTGAGAAAAATAGACGTGTGCAGGGGATGAACACAGCTACAATTAATGCTAACTATAAGGTGTCATATCTTTACGGAACACACAGGCTGCAGTATGCGTGAGGCAGCCAGAGGAAGGTGAATTAGAGCCAAGGGCCCAGAGGGAGGGGGCGGCGGCTGGGGAAGGAGGGGAAGCTGGCGTGGGATGCATGATTTCTCAAGAAGGCGCTCAGTCACCTTGGGCAAGGTGGCCTGGAAACTGGAAAATAACTGTGATCGGGCCTCGCCTAGCTTGGGGAAACTCCAGACCTGGGACTTGAGGAACCGGCGGAGGACTAGGGGCTTTCCTGGGGTGTTACGGCTTCAATAAGTCCTACCAACAAAAAAGTGCTTAACCCAATAATTGAGGCTTGGGCAGAGGGTGGGAATCTGTTTCCTAGCAACTTGTTGTTGTTGTTATGTGCCATCGAGTCGCCTGCGACTCATAGCGACCCTATGTACAACAGCCCTAAACTCTGCTCTGTCCTGTGCCAATCACACCATCTCCGACACTCCCATCCCAATTATCCCAGTCACTGAATCAATCCACCTCATAGAGGGCCTTCCTCTCCTGTGCTGTCCCTCCACCCTCCCAAGCATGATGTCCCTCTCTAAGGACCGGTCTCTCCTCACAACATGTCCAAAGTATGTTAGATAGAGCCTCAGAATCCTTGCCTCCAGGGAGCCACCTGGTTTAACCCTTTCCAGGACAAATCTGTTTGTTTTCCTAGCAGTCTATGGTATTCTCAATACTCTTCTCCAGCACCACAGCTCAAAGGCATCAATTCTCCTTCTATCCTCCTTGGTCATTGTCCAACTCTCTGATGCATAACAGGTGATTGCGAAGACCATGGCCTGTATCAGACGCACCTTAGTCTCCAGAGAGACACCATTGCTCTTCAGCACTTTGGAGAGGTCCCTAACAGCAGACTTTCCCATTGCAATGCGCCTTTTAATTTCCTGGCTGCTGGAGCCAAGCAAACTAAAGCTGTGTACAATCTCAATCTCTTCACCATCCATCCTGATGCTGCCAATTGGTCCAGTGGTGAGAATCTTTGTCTTCTTGACATTGATCCTCAATCCATATTGTATGCTGGAGTCCTTGACCCTCTGCAGCAGGCACTTCAGGTCCTCTTCAGTTTCAGCAAGCAGGGTTGTGTCATCCGCATAACGCAACTAAAGCAATGAAAAAAAACAGTTAAGCCCTTTGACCACTAGAAGAGAGGCTGACGCTTCACACTCACCCAGAGGCACCTTAGAAGAAAGGCTTGGTGATCTGCTTCCAGAAGGTCCCAGCTTTGAAAACGTTACCCTGCGCACACTGGGTCATGACAAGTCAGAATCAACAACCAACAACAACAAGTTTCCAGAAAACTTCAACAACCACAGGCAGAGTGTTTTACCATGTGGATGTGGGAGGCCTTCTGGGGATCCTACTGAGAGAATCTATGTCTCAACATGTCCACTTGCTGGCCAATCCCTTCAGCAGACCATTACAATTTCTGGAGCCTCAGTTTATTCATCTGTGTTCCTGTGGTTGTGTACTGTCAACTCTGAACCGACTCACAGCTGAACCTCCAGTGGGTGTTCAGAAGCAATAAACCCCATTGGAGGAAATTGCCCACTCTTCTCCCATGGAGCATCTGGTGGATTCAAACTATGTGTCTCTGGGATTGCAGTGCAACTTTTTAGCCACTAGACCACAAAAAAGCTTAATTTTTATTCATCTGTAACCTCACCATAATCTCTTCCTCAGTCAGCCTAGCTAAATATGCACACCTATTCGTCCTGCCAGGTCTCAGTAGATTATCATATGTTACAGTGCAGCCATAGCCTGCACCCTCTCTGGGAAAGCCATGACTTGGCAGCCTGCCTTGCAAAGATGGCTGTGAGTGTCTGAGCAGGTGAAAGCTATGGGAGCCACTGAAGCTGCTGGCTGTCATGTCTGAGTCTTCGTTTTCTCCTCATGCCAAGGATATTAGCTGCTGCTGTTATTCTTGTTGTTGCTGTTGTTAGGCACCACTGACTTTGTTCTGATTCATAGCCACCCTATGCACAACTGAATGAACCTCTGCCCGGTCCATCCTCACAAGCTCTGTTGCAGCTGAGCCCCTTGTTGGAGCCTATATGTCAATCCACCTCCTCCAGGGTCTTCTTTTTTCACTGATCTTTCCTTTTCCTGCAGTTGCAACTTCGGGTGTATTTTTAGAGCCAAAGATGGTGAAACTTCATCTTAAGTGCTGTGGGCATGTGGTCAGCAAGGACAAGTCCTTGGAAAAAACCTTATGAAAGGTAGAGGGTTAGAGAAAGAGAGGAAGCCCTCCAGCGAGATGGCTTGGCATGGTGACTACGAGTGTGGGCTTGCAGCATCCCAGAAAGGGGAGGATAAAGCAGGATTAGGGGAAAGCTCGGCTCGTCCACAGGGTTGCTACGAGTCATAGTTGCACCCAACAACAACAACAACAACTTTTCCAAGAATGATATCCTGCTCCAAGGTCTGCTCCCTCCTCTTGTCCAAAGTGCACCAAGGAAGCGATCAAGCCGTGTCTAACACCTCTCTGAAGATAGACTTGTTCATTCTTCTGGAAGCCACGATTTATTCAATATCCTTTGCTAATACCATAACTCAAAGGCTTCCATTCTCCTTCAGTCTTTCTTATTCAGTATAGTCCATGGACACTGACCCCAGCTTGTTAGAGATGCCCAGTCTCAGGCCCTGCCCTAGACCTGCTGACTCAGACTGTGTAACTTAATGCACTTGAATCTCCCTGGTGGTTATCATTAAGTCTTAGGAACACAATCATAAATACTTTCAGCCAGATGCGTATGCTTATTAATTAAGCATACGATCTCATAAATCCCTGCAACAACCTCAGTGTTGTTTTTGTTGTTGTTATGTGCCATCAAGTCACCTGCAACTCATAGTGACCCTATGTACAAAAGCTTCAAAATCTTTGTCTCCAGGGGGCAGCTCAGTTTCACCCTCTCAGGACAAACCTCTTCCTTCTTTTGGTAGTCCATTGTATGTTCAAGACTTTTCTCCAGCATCACAACTCATCATTCTTCTTCTATCATCCTTGGTCATTGTCCAGCTCTCTGATGCATAGCAAGTAATAAAAAAAAAAAAACAACCAAACATGGCTTGGATCAGGTACACCTTAGTCTATAGACTGACTTTCTTGCTCTTCAACACTATGGAGAGGTCCCTGAAAGTAGATTTTCCAAATGCAATTATGTTGGTACGAAGACAGGAACAAAACAAGCTGAAATCGTGAACAATTTCAATCTCTTCTCCATGAATCATGATGCTGCCAGTTGCCCCACTGGCAAGAATCTCTTGATGTTGAACTTCAACTACTTACACGCAAGTTCAAACTGAAGCTAAAGGAAATAAAATCAAATCCACACAAGAACCAAAGTTTGACCTTGAATCTCTCTCACCTGAATTTAAAGGAGCTCAGTGTTATTACTTCATTTTATAGTTGAGGTTACTGAGGTTCTGAAAGGTGAAGCCAAATTTGTTTTTATCAAGTTGATTTGGATTGATAGCGACCTTACACGTTGGAATAGAACCATAGAACCGCCCTGGAGTGTTTCCAAGGCTGTCATCCTTACAGAAACAGAAAGCCTCCTCTTTCTCCAAAGGAGTGGCTGCTGGGTTTGAACCATTGGCTGTTTGGCTAGTAGGCAAGTGCTTAACTACCAGGGCTCCTCTAGAAGATTGTTGTTGGGAACATCATGTTGACTTCAAGTCATAGTGACCCTATCTATGTTCAACATATGCTCCTCCTCACAATCTCGGCTGTGCTTAAGCCCTTTGTCATAGTCACGACGTCAGTCCATCTCATTGAGGGTCTTCCTCTCTTTTGCTGACCATCTACTTTCCCAACCATGGTGGCTTTTCTAGGGACTGACCCCTCCTGAGCACATGCCCAAAATATGTGAGATGAAGCCTTGCTTCTAAGGAGCACACTGGCTGCACCTCTTTCAAAGTAGATTTGTTTGTTCTTTTGGCAGAGATTAATTAAGTATCTGAAAATGAACCCTCCTGGATTGTTGCTAGTCCCAGTCGACCCTCTCTGTCTGGCATATCATCACTGCTTCTCCCTTCTTAAATGTTTCTCGCCCTTTCAGACTCCACTGAAAATCCCTTCCTGCCATAGAAATCTTTTTTCGCCCCCTCCCACTGGGAAGATTAATTGCTGCTTCTTCCCCAGAGTTCCCACAGCACCCTGGATACATCTTTCTCTTGGCCTGAGTTCATTCTTTTATTTAGGAATGATGTACTTAGCACCTAAGGCTTCTTGAACCACTTTGGTCCCAAAGCATTTCTGAGCAGCTTTATGAAAGCACTTCATCACACGTGTCTATCCTGCTTTAGTCCGCCTGTCCCCTGGGCTCCTGTGCGTCCCCAAGGCACAGGGCCTGGCATCTTGAAGGACTTCAATTCTTCAGGAAACAAATTAAATGTTCTCCTTTCTACAGATGTAATTTCCTTTTACTTAAGAGTGGAGTGTTGCCAGGAGTCTTACCTTCCAGTTCCCAAGGGTACAAAGGACACAGAGGAAGCGAGAGACTCTTTACTGTGCATCAGCCCTGAACTTCACACTGGCGCTGAATTCCAGAGCTGACGGTTGTCATGAAATTTGTATATATAAATCCACCAAATCAAAGTCCTGACATGATAGGCAGCCTCTGCAAATTTCCTGACTCTAGCAAATAAATAGCCAATAAGCACATGAAAAGATGCTATTCCAGAATGAAGGCTGCACAGTGCAGTGGGCTTGGGGGAAGGGATTGCATAGCAAGGAAAGAGTCTTTCTTTTACTCATCAAGGAGAAAAGTGAATTGGGGGGGAGGAGGTGGGCAGGGAGAAAAGTGCAACAATGAATGACTGGAAACCCTAAGTCTCTGTAAACTTTCATGAAAATTAAGTTTAAAAATATGCTGTTGCTGTTGTTATTACATGTGATGGAGCTAAAACTGACTCATAGCTGACTCTCCAGCAGTTTTTCAGAGGCTGTAGGAGGAGATCGCCCATCTTTCTTTCTTCTGCAGAGTTGCTGGTAGATTTGAACTGAGAGCCTGTGAGATGGGAGTACAACTCCTTACCCCTCCACCAGTGCACAACCTTTTTACTCATTGTTGTGAGGTGCTTGTCAGTCACTTTTGAAGTCATAAGAGACACCGTGTGACAGAGCAGAACTGCCACATGAGAGTTTCTAGAATCTGTATAGGAGGTAATTACCAAGTCTTTCTCCTACATGGTCACTAAGAGGATTTGAACCGCCAGCCTTTAGATTAACAGTCAAGTGCTTAATGTCTTGAAGCACCAGAGTTTCTTTTATTAGTCAGTAACTCTCTCACACACATTGTTGATGAATCAGGACACACTCACAGGTGATCTTCCATTGAGTTTCCAAGGTTGTTAATCACATGGGAGGAGATTGTCCATCTTTCTCCCTCCCCCCACACACAGTCGTTGATGGACTTGAACCACCAGAGAGGTGCAGCCATTGGGTTCGCAGCACAAGTCCCTAGGCACCAGGCCACCAAAGCAGCCTTATTAGTCATTGGAGGAATGCAAATCAAAACCACAGTGAGATATCACTTCCTACACACCAAGATGTTGTTGCTGTTAATTGCAACTAAGTTGGCTCTGAATTGTAGTGACACTGTCTGTGGATGTCAGAACACAACCCCGCCCAGCTCTGTGCCAACCTCACAATTATTGCACGTTTGAGCCCGAGGCTGCAACCCCTGCGTCAATCCATCTTGTTGGCTTCCTCTTTTTTTGCTAACCCCTGACTTTACTAAGCATGATGTCTTTCTCCAGGAACTGGTCTGCTCTGAAAATATGTCCAAAGTATGGGAGTGAGATGAAACCATGGTACCCTCAATTCTAAGGGGGGAATTCTAGCTGTACTTCTCTCAAGAAAAAGTCATTCATTCTTCTAACAATCCAAGCTATATTCAATAGTCTTCATCAACATTCAAAAGCATCCACTCATCTTTGACCATCCTTAGTCCTTGTCCATATTTCTGATGCCTATGAAGCTATTGAAAGTACCATGATGTGGGTCAAATACACTTTAGTTCTCAAACAGACGCCTTTGCTTGTTAACACTTTAAAGCAGGAGATTAGCCCAACAAGTCATTTGATCTCTTGTCTGCTGCTTTCACAAACACTGATTGTGAATCCAAGCAAAATTAAATCCTTGACAACTTTTGTCTTTTCTCTGTTTTTATGATGTTACTTATTTAGACAGTTGTGAGGATTTTTTTTTTCTTTATGTTGAACTGTAATCACAGTGTATGTTGTTGTGGTGGTGGTTGTTGTTACATGCCGTTGAGTCACTTGCTACTCATAGTGACCCTATGTACAAGAACCCTAAACCCCGCTCTATCCTGTGCCAACCTCACTGTCTGACACACTTACTCCCACCACCCCAATCACAGAATCGATCCATCTCATTGAGGGTCTTCCTCTCCTGCACTTTCCCTCCACTCTACCAAACATGATGTCCCTCTTCAAGGACCGATCCCTCCTTGCAACATGCCCAAAGTATGTCAGATGAAGCTTCAGAATCCTTGCCTCCAAGGGTTCTGCTTCACCCTCTGCCAAGCTTCACCCTCTCCAGTAAAACCTGTTTGTTCTCCTAGCAGTCCATGGTATATACAACCCTCTTCTCCAGCACCACAGCTCAAAGACATCAATTTTCTTTCTACCATCCCTAGTCACTGTCCAACTCTCTGATGCATAGCACGCAATTGCGAAGACTATAGCCCAGATCAGGTGCACCTTAGTCTCCAGCCTGATATCACTGCTCTTCAATACTTTGGAGAGGTTCCTGACAGCTAACTTTCCCAATGCAATTCATCTCTTTGATTTCCTGGCTGCTGGTACCAAGAGCATTGACTATGGAGCCAAGCAAACTAAAACTATTAACTGTCTCAATCTTTTTCACCATCCATACTGATGCTGCCAATTGGTCCAGTGATAAGAATCTTTGTTTTCTTTCTTTCTTTTTTTTAATCTTTGTTTTCTTGATGTTGAACTTTAATCTGTATTGAAAGCAGCAGTCCTTGACTCTCTGCAACAAGTGCTTCAGATCTTCCTCAGTTTCAGCAAGCAGGGTTGTATCATCTACATAACGCAGGTTGTTGATGACTCTTCCACCAATCCTGATGCCACATTCCTCCTCATACAGCCCAGAGTCCCAGATGAGCTGTTCTGCATACAGATTGAAATGGTATGGAGACAGAATACATCCCTGGCAGACCTCCCATTCTTCTCAGAGTCAACCATAGCTGCTTGTGATCCACACGGTCAAAAGCCTTTGCATAGTCAATGAAGCACAGATAGACATACCTCTGGTACTCTCTGCTTTCTGCCAAGATCCATCTAGCATTATCTATAATATCCCTAGTTCCACGACCTCTTCTAAATCCAGCCTGCACATCTGGCAGTTCTCTGTTGACATATTGCTCCAGTCATTTTTGGATAATCTTCAGCAGAATCTTGCTTGCATGTGATAATAAGGATATTGTTCAATAATTTCCACACTCTGTTGGGTCACCTTTCTTTGGAATGGGAACAAATATCATTCTCTTCCAGTCAGTTGACAAGCTGCCTGTCCTCCAGATTTCTTGTTATGTAGCCTTTAATCTTTATGTTGTTGTTGTTGTTGATCACCTTTGAGTCAAGCACAACTCATAACGACCCTATGAACAAAAGGCCTGAAGTCCCTCTACAACTATTGACAAGTTCATATCAAAGTTTATATAGTTTCCGGAGGCATGTAGTTTAGGAATTGGATGCCACTCCTGCTTCCAAACCGGACATAGTATGTTATTGTTGTTTTGTGTCATTGCTCTTCATTTTAATCTTCATAAAAGGACTTTTATCTACATATCACAGGTTATTGATGAGCTGTCCTCCCATCCAGACATCACACTCTTCTACATGTAGTCCAGCTTCTACAGTTAACTAATCATTGGAGAGAATTACCATAGAATCCAACCATTGCAGCCCTAGGTATATACCAAAAGAATTGAAAGCGTAGATTCAGATAATTGTACACTAGTGTTCATTACAGGACTGTTCACAGTAGCCGAAAGGTAGAAATGGCCTAAATGCCTGGTAACAGATGAATGATTAAGCAGAGTGTGGTGCACAGGTACTGTTTTAGTTATGTGGTGACGCTGCAACACAAAGTGGATGGCTTTAACAAACAAATCTATCTTCTCATAGTTAAGAAGAGAAGTCTGAATTCAGGGTGCCAGCTTTAGGGAAAGGCTTTCTTTCTCTGTCAACTCTGGAGGAAGGTCCTTTTCTCTTAGTTTCCCTAGTGATATATTCACGTGGCTTAACATTGTCCCCTAACTCAGCTTGCTTTTCTGTTTAATCTCTTTTACATATTAAAAGTGAATGGCTTAAAACACATCCTACACTGATATGGTTTCTTAACATAGAAAGCCCATTTCCTCACGTCTAAGGGATAGGATTTACAAGTATTTCTAAGAGACATAGTCTAATCCCTAATGCATACAAGCTTGGAAGCAGGAGTGGCATCCACTTCCGAAATAGCTTGCCTCCAGAAACCCTATGAACTTGGAGAAACGAAGAAAGTTATACAAGTGTTCAGGTCTTTCATTCATAGGGTCATTATGAGTCACCTACTACTTGACGGCACTTAACAACAACAATGCATACAGTGGACTATTACTTGGTCATAAGGAGAAATAAAATGATACTTACTACAACATGTACGCATCTTGAAAACATGATACTAAGTGAAGTAAGTCAGTCACAAAAAGGACAAATATTTTACCACCTCACTTACATGAAGCATCTGGAATAGGCAAATGTATCAAAACCAAATTTTATTAGTGGTAAGGGTGATAATTGAATAACATGAGAAACATAATTAAAGCCACTGAATTGTACACGGGAAGACTGTAGAAATGGCAAACAAATACACACACACACACACGTTGTCGTTGTTGTTATGTACCATAAGGTCAGAACTGACTCACAGCTGACCCTCCAGCAGTTTTTCAGAGGCAGTAAGTCTCACAGGAGAAGACTTTCTCCCAAGGAGCAGCTGGTGGGTTCGAAGCATGTGTCTTTGGGTTGGTAGCACAACTCCTTACCACTAAGCCACCAGAGCTCCCCTATATGCTGACTCATAGCTACCCATACGCAAAAAGATGACACTGCCTGATCCTGCAGGATCCTCACAATCTCTGCTGAACTTTACCCACCATTCCCGCCACTGTGTCGCTCCATCTCACTGAAGGTCTTCCTTTCTTTCCCTGACCCTCTACTTTTCTAATCATGATGCCCTTTTCCAAGGACAGTCCCTCCTGATAGCCTATCTAAAGTATGGGAGATGAAGTCTTATTACCTTTGCTTCAAAAGATTACTCTGGCTGCACTTTTTCCAACACAGAATAATTTATTCTTTTGGGAGTCCATGGTATATTCACTATTCTTCACCAACACTACAGCTTAAAGACATCAATTCTTTTTCCATCTACTGTATTCATTGTGCAACTTTCACATGCATAGAAATCAATTGACAATACGATGGCTTAGGCCAGGTGCACCTTAGTCTTTAAACTGAAGCCCTTGCTCTTTAGCACTATAAAGAGATCCTTGACAGGAGATGTATCTAGTGCAGTAAATTACTTGATTTAATTTTTCTGGGTTTTTTTTTTGCACATAACACAATTTATTATTCTTGAGATATTTATAAAGCAAAGCCTAGCAACACTTATTAGCATAACAACCTGTGTTGGTTTTTTTTTTATTAATTTCAATGAACATTTACAGAAATTTTGGATTTCCATTCATTCATGGTTGCACTTTTCTCCCCACCCACCCCACCCCCACCTCCAATTCGCTCTTCTCCTTGAAAAGCAAAATAAAAACTCCTTCATTGGTATACAATCCCCCCTGCACCCCTCCACCCCTACCCCGAGTATACTCCACTCTGCAACCCTCACTCCGAACTCTTATGATAATCATAATGCCCTAAAATATATTGCTTTTAAACTGTTCTTTCCCTCATTGGCTTCAATGAGTATATATAATTTTGGGTTTTTAAGAGAAGAATTTTTTTTTCTCCTTTATTCATTGTTGCACATTTTCTAACCCATCTTCTCTCCTCCTCCCCCATCCCACACTGCAATGCATCGCTTGTTCCTAATTGTTCTCATACACATAATGCATAATCTTATATTCCTTTTCAGACAGTTCTTCCCCTCTGTTTTAATGCAGTGTTCATTATCTATTCACTCTTTCCCCATTCCCTTTCCAAAACCCCGTGTCTGTCCTATTTTATGACAATAGTGCTATACAGTATTGCCATTTGATTTTTTTGACTGCTGCTTCTATTGGTGTTGATTGTGGATCCAAGTAAACTGAAATCATTAAAGAAACCTCAATAATTTCTCCCTTAATCATGACATTGCCTGTTGATCCATTTGTGGGGATTTTTGTATTCTTAATGTTGAGATGTAATCCATACTGAAGGCTATATAATTTTTTATCTTATTCAGTAAGTGTTTCAAGTCTTCTTTACTCCCAGCAAGTATGTGTGTGTGTGTATAGTTGTTATTAGATGTCATTGAGTCCATTACCACTCATAGTGGCTCTATGCACATCCAGCCTGAACTCTGTCCTATCCTAATTCCATCCTCATCATATCTGATACACTAGAGACCATTGCCAAAGTCACTAGGTCAGTCCACCTCCTTAGGGGTCTTCCTGTCTTTTGCTGACCCTCCACCACTCTAAGTTTTATGTACCTTTCAAAGGAATAGCCTCCCCTAGCTACATGTCCAAAGTATGAAAGACAAAGAAAGCGTCACCATCTCTCCCTCCAAAGCACTCTGGCTGCACTTTTTCCAAGATATATCTATTCTTTCAGCAGTCCATGGGATAGTCAGTACTCTTCTCCATCATCACAACATAAAAAAAACACCAACCAACTAAACTTGTTGTTGTTGTTAGGTGCCATAGAGTTAAGTATGAATCATAGAGACCCTTTGAACAACAGGTCTGAACACTGTCCTTTCCTGTGCCAACCTCACAATCTCTGACACACTCTAGTCTATTGCTGCAGTCACTGTGTCAATCCATCTCGTTGAGAGTCTTCATATCTCACACATGCACAAATTTCCTAGGGTTGAAATCAGATCCCTAACATCTTTTCATAAGAATAGCAGAAGGGGTAAAAGAGGCTGCGATTTATCTGATGATACCAGACAGAGACCCTGGTAGACCCCCACTCAGCAGCTGCTACTTTTAAGTTGGTAAGAGGTGCCTGCACAAATGGGGCCCCAATGCAGAACAGATTATCTGGGAGGCTAGGCTCTATGAGAAGTGTGGCATCAGGATTGGAGGTAGATTTATCAACAATCTGCGTTATGCAGATGACACAACCCTGCTTGCTGAAACTGAGGAGGGCCTGAAGCGCTTGCTGCAGAAGGTTAAGGAGTGCAGCCTTCAATATGGATTGAAGCTCAACGTCAAGAAAACAAAGTTTCTCACCACTGGGCCGATTGGTAGCATCATGATAGATGGTAAAGAGATTGAGATTGTTGACAGCTTCAGTTTGTTTGGCTCTACAATCAACACTCTTGGTACCACCTACCAGGAAATTAAAACACATATTGCACTGGGCAATTGAGCTTTGGTGCTGGAGAAGAGTACTAAATATACCATGGACTGCTAGGAGAACAAACAAGTTCGTCCTGGAGAGGGTGAAGCCAGGCTGCTCCTTGGAGGCAAGCAAGGATTCTGAAGCTCCATCTGACATACTTTAGACATGTTGCAAGGAGTCCTTGGAGAGGGATGTCATGCTTGAGAGGGTGGAGGGACTGCACAGGAGAGGAAGACCCTCGATGAGGTGGATTGATTCCTTCACTGGGGTAATGGGGATAGGCATGTTGGAGACACTAAGATTGGCAAGGGATAGAGTAGTTTAGGGCTGTTGTACACAGTGTTGCTATGAGTCGCAGGCAACTTGATGGCACATAACAACAACAACAAAATGAGAGGGCGGGACTGGTTCCTAAGGCTCCCTCCAGCTCTAACCTGCTGTGCTAGAAAATGAGAGAAATGTGAGCCTTTGCTGTGATCTGAAAACATTTTGAACGTGGGGAATCAAATTGTACAGCGGCATCCGAACAAAATCATATGTTAATGACTAAGAAGATTGTATTTAATCCAATGGGAAAGAGCAGAGCTGCAGCCCCAAGCTACAAGCTACGAGTGTGTATGTGTGTGTGCATATGCGGCTTTCTTCCTTGAGCTCAAACATAAATTTTAAACCACTAATACAGTAATCAGGCCTCTGGCAGCCTCTCCTGCCCAAATACACACACACACACACACACACACTCACACACTCTACTCTCTCTCTCTCCCCTCTTTCCCTCCCTCCCTCTTCAAATCAAAATGAACACACACACACACACACACACACACACACACACTAGATTAAAATGAGGAAGGGAAAAAAATTCCACCACAGCTGCTTACATCTTTTCTGTGTTTGAGTGGCTTTTATTTTTTTTTTTCTATCGTGGCGATGGTGTTGGATTGACAGGCCCTGCAGGCCTGGAATCTCAGAACTGGGGCGTGTGGGCGGCGAGCCAGGGGGATTCATTAGCATTTTGCGCTCACTCCGCAAGCGCCCCCTCTCCAGCCACCTCAATCCAAGGACAGGCTATCTCCAGCTCCAACTGGGCGAGTTGTCCCCAACGGGGACGGTCAGATGGGCAACTGAGACGCCCAGGCCAGACACGTGCTAGGACTCTGCCTGTGGGGGAGGGGGATGAAAGTGCACAGGACACCGGCTCACTGGGGGCCCACAGCGGGAAGGGTCAGGCGGCTGACCTTCCCAGGGCGAAAGGTCAGCTCTGAGGCGACAGTGACCCAGCGGCCCGGGCCTGGCTCTGGCACCTATGCTGGCCCCGGGGACCAGAGCGCACTGGTCCCGCCCGCCCGTCCCCACCGGTGGCCGCGCCCTCGCCGGGATTGGGCGGTGCGCGGCCGGGGGCGGGCGGACGGGCGGCCAGGTGAGGCTCCCGCCCTCGGCGGCTCCAGGTGCGGTGGTGGGAGCGGGGCCGCGGCTGGGGCGCCATGGCCGAGTCGCAGCTGACCTGCCTGGACGACGCGCATGTGAACGAGCGGGTGACCGAGGCGCAGGCCGCCTTCTACTACTGCGAGCAGCGGCGGGCCGCCCTGGAGGCGCTGCTGGGCCGGGGCGAGCAGGCCTATCGCCAGCGGATCCAGAAGGATCAGCTGCGGGACTTCTTGTCCAGCCAGGAGCGCCAGGCCCTCCGCGCGGCCTGGACCCCTTATGAGGACGCTATCCCCGCAGGTGGCCGCGGCAAGAACAAGGCCAAGGCCAAGGCCGAGCCCGCGGCCGCCGAGTCCCTGGCCTACTGGCCCGACCGCTCTGACACCGAGGTGCCCCCGCTGGACCTGGGCTGGACCGACACCAGCTTCTACCGCGGCGTCAGCCGGGTCACCCTCTTCACTCATCCCCCCAAGGAGGAAAAGGCGCCCCACCTCAAGCAGGTGGTCAGGCAGATGGTCCAGCAGGCCCAGAAGGTAAGGCCCCGCTCTGTCCTCACCCGAGGGTACCCCAGTCTGGAGAGCTTTGAGCCAGGGGACAGACTCCATAACCACCTTCTGGACAGTGGTCCCTGAGCGCCCTCACCTTGTGTGTGGGCCTGTGCAATGGCCTCCAGGGAGGAAGCAACACTCTTGGACAGATGTTAGTCATCTTAGGACAGTGTCCAGAGGCGCTGGCTTTTCTCCGCTCTGGCCTTCCCTGTGACTTCCTTCTCCGTAGGGAAGAGTGAGCACCATGGATCCCTGAGATTAAACGGCCGCTCCAGCCCTTCAGTCATGCTCTGTGCGCTGCCCACTCAGCCATTTTCTCATTTACTCATCAAAACAGCCCAGGAAGTTGGGGTGAGGCACCCAGCACAGCCTCCCTAGAGAAGCCCCCAGAGTCAAAGCTGACATCTTACCTCCATTTTCAATATCCCCCTCCCCTCCAGCTAGTACTAGCTCTCTGGCCGTCAGGAATGATGGAGGGAATATCTCTAGAGCCCCTCCTGCGTGCCTGGCCCTCTGCTAGACACTTAGGCAAAGGCAAGTGGCTGGACCCAAAGCTCCCACTTGTCACATCTGCCTCTGAGTGGCTGATAAGAAGACTGGAGGCAGTGGGCAGGCTTGACCTTTACTCTGTGGCCCTTCTGTGTAGGGCTGCCTTTATTTACAGAGAAAATGCAGAACATTCAGGTAAATATGCATTTCAGGCAAATAAGAAATGCTTTTCAAATGCAGGAAGCACTAAAAAAAATTATTCAGTAAGTATACATTCATTATCATAGACTCAGATTTAATTGGGCAGTGTTTGGTTTTGTTTGCTAAATCAGGGCTCCCTACACTGGCGTTTGTTAAGAAACACCAGCAGCCTTTTGCGCCGCATTCAGAATACACCACAGCAGCGGCGTGGGTTCACCACAGTCCGCTCTTGAGTGTGGTGGGAGTCCCGTTACCTTGGGAGAAGGGAAGCTTATCCTGGGAAGCCCAGTGGTGGGACTCCTTGCCCCAAAAAGATAATCTAGGTTGTTAACTAGCCAGGCAGCCAGAAGGAAAGGTTACGTTTCCCTGCTGTCCTTATTTCCACCCTGCCTCTAAGTAATGCCTCCTCATCCGACTGAAAGTCCTTTGTATATTGCAATTTGCAGAAGAGAAAGGCAAGTTTGAACACACACTCACTCTCTCTCTCTCTCTCTCTCTCTCTCTCCACTGCCATCCGGACTTTTATTTCCCTTTGCATGTAGTCCCTTTCTCCTGTCCATATCTGTTCATCTTGCCTTTCTAAGGAGTGGCTGGTGGACTTGAACCATTGACCTTTTGGTTAGCAGTAACCCAGTTAGAACGCAGGGAGAGAATGGGGGTGAGATGGCCCTGAAGTAAGAACCAGGTATAGTGAAGATGCCAGGTATAGGTTCACTATAGAAACTCCCAAACGTTAGAGGCCTAGGAACTGCACTGATTTAGTCTTCCATAAGTGTCATACCTGCCTTTTCTTAGTCACTCTTTGCAATAACTCAGTGAGATGGGACTTTTTTCCCTTCTGTTCCTTTGTTGTTGCCGAGTCAGTCTGGACTCACGATGATTGTGTGTGTTGGAGTAGAATGTGCTCTGTAGAGTTTGCAGTGGCTTGTTTTTCAGATGTGTATCTCCAAGCCTTTGTTCCTAGTTGCCTTGTGTAGATAGGAACCTCCAGCAGCCAAGCATGTGAACCGTTTATACTACCCACACGCTTCCGTATGCTTCTTAAGAGAAGTGCGAGAAGAAATCAGAATCCAGAACGGTTAAATGGCTTGCCTGTAGTCCTGTAGCTCGTGAGTGGTTTAGCGGGGATTGAAACACCAAAGTTCTTGCTCCTGATGGCTGTGGCAGCCTGGGCCTCACGCTGAAGGCTGGTGCAGCAGGATTAGGTCTAGGCATTTGAGTGGAGCCAGCCTAGCCGTTGAAAGCAGTGTATGTATTCCTATGAGAAAAGCCAGGGGCTGGGCCTGCCAACTGGGGCCACTAGTCACACATTAGATGATAGCACAGAACTCTTGTGCCATGTTCTTGCCTCTTTAAATGTTTGGAAGTGTAAACCTGGATAATGGTGGACCAATATAACATATATGTTGTACATAATTAACACAGGTAAAGCCCCCAAATCCCTGTTGCCTGTGAATCATTCCAGCTCATGGTCACCCAAGTGTTGTGGGTGCCAGCTGCTCTAGAGGAGGCCTTTTTGTCTGTAATCTCCAGAAAGCAGACACCCAGGCCTTTCTTCCGTGGTGCTGCTGGGGCGGTTCAAACCTCCATCTTGATGTTCATTGTCAGTGTAAACTGTCTGCACCACCCACAGACCCGTTGACCCGTAATTGTTCCCTGCATATCCATTGAGTGTCAGTGCTAGCCGTGCAAAGCATACAAGCTCTGACCTTCCACCCTCCCACCCCAAGGATCTACTCAAATGTGGGGGACCTGCTGTGAGGGAAAGAGTTTTTGAGGCTGCATGATTAGGCAATCTGAGAATTGCAGGGTTGGAAGGGAAGAGAGAAGGAAATTGGGCAGTTTGTCAGTAAGAGGGCGGGAGTAGGAGTGACAAGCTTTCGTTTTAGAGAAGCAAGCAAGTCTGATTGGTGGGAAGAAGCTCGTCACAGTGAAAATCAGACCTGGATGGGCCTGGTACAGGTGTACGAAAACGGGGCCAAGGCAGGCGACCACCCGTGAAAGAAGCAGCATCTGAAGCTGTTCTGTGTACCCACTGCACCCCCCCACTCCAAGTCCCTCCAGGCCATCTTGCCCCTCTCATCACTGCCCCTCACTTCTGTGCATACCTTCTTCTCAAAGCCCCTGAGAAGGACGTAGGACAGAGAATCTGAATGTGTGTCAGAGGTAAGGAAACCGAGGCACAGAGGCGGGAAAAAGCCTCGCTGCCATCAAGTCCATTCTGACTCCTGGTGACCCTGTGGGACAGAGTAGAACTGCCCCGTAGGGTTTCTGAGGCTATTATCTCTGTGGAAGCCGACTGCCTGCCTCACTGTTCTCCAGAGGAGTCGCTGGTGGGTTTGAACTGCCAGCCTTTCCCTTAGCAGCCCAACATTTAACCCACTCTACCAGCAGGCCTCCTAATGAAAGAAGAATAGTTGCCCCTGTGGTTGGTTAAAGGAAGACCAAGACAGGAACACCGAGGTCCCTGGCTTCTGTCACAGCTGTCCTATTTGGCCACCACTGCCTGCCCCACCTCTCAGCCTGCTTGTCTAGCTGGCAAACAACTCTTCCTGGCCAATAAACCAGATCCTTCCTTCTTCCTTTTCACCCTCAGGGAGAGAGTTTCCTTTGTTTTCTGTCAAGGCTGGGCAGGCCAAATGTGAGCTGGTTTACCTGCAGAGACAGGTGACCAAGCAGGACATGCCCACAGGAGGACTGCTGTATGCCACTTATTTTTCCCTTTTGGTGATGTAAAACCCAGAGTCACCTTGTGAGGAGGCATCATTTGAATTTCCGAGTCCCAGCCCGGAACTGAGGCCGAGGTAGGGGTGTGGTGGGAGGATGCTGTGACTTGACCACGGCTTCGCTAGGTCCTCAGGGCTGGGGACAGTCTCAAACTCATTGTTGTGCGGTCATAGCTGACCCTGCAGGGGCTTTTCAGAGGCTGTAAATCACATGGGAGGTCAGCATTCTTCTTTCTACCTCGAAGCCGAGGGTGGATTCGAACTGTCAGAGAAGTGGCCCCGTTTGGGTGAGCAGAGCAAGTATCTACAGACGATGCCACCAAAGTGCCCTAAGCAAGGAGAAAACCAACTTTACCCCATTGCTGTCGATTTGATTCTGACTCAGACAGCCCTGTAAGACACTGGAACCCCCGCACAGGGGCTCCAAGGCCACGTCATTCTTCCTTGTGTGGACTAGTGGCTTTGAACGACCCACTTTATGGGTAGCAACCAGCTACTTTAACCACTGCTTCACTGGGGCTGTTTTGAAGCAAAGCAAAAGGAGCCCTGTTTACATATCAGACTGCTAACAGAAAGGTTGGCTGTTCAAATCCAGCAGCTACTATTGTGGAAGAAAGGCAGTCTCCTGCAAAACTGAACAGCTTCAGGAACCTGATGGAGGCTGTAATTCACATGGCTGTAAATCACATTGACTCTGTGGACGTGGATTTGGGGTTTATGGGGAGTTTAATTCAAAATGCAGACTGAGAGGAAGGGCAGAGGGAGGTGGCCAGTGAGCAGAGTGCCCAGCCTGTGGAGGTGGCATCCTGTGGGGAAACCCAGGCCTTTGGGCAGGGGTGACTTGATTCTCTACTCTCTGGGCTGCTTGCTGCATATGGCAGAAAGCCCTCCGAGGCCCTGGGAGTGTAAGCAACCTCAAACCTCTGCTGTTTACTTACAGGGCGGAGTTTCTTCTTGCTGGTTTTCTCTCCTTGAGCGATCCAGTTATTTCAGCGTCACTGAGCGGTGTGTTACTTAAACCCCGAAGAGCCAGCGTCTTCAGGGATGGGGACGTGAGCTCTTGGTCTGGCTCATAGCCACAGAAAGATCAGGGGCATTTGCTGACCTTTAGGACACCCGCTGACATTTAGGACTGCTAAGTGACTGCAGTCCTGGGGGTGGGGGTGTCAGAGACAATAAGGCTGGTACAGGATAGAGCAGGGTTCAGAGCTGTTGTACACAGGGTCACAATGAGTCACAGGCTACTCGACGGCACATAACAATGATGACAACAACAACAAGGTCATCATAACGGCCAGCAAGAGGACTAACAGCAGAACCAGACTGGGGAACTCTGGGTTCGTATTTACCAAGCTAGAGGAAGAGGGCTTTGAGAGCTGTTCATATCAGGGAGGAGATTGCCTGTCTTTCTCCCTCAGAGCAGATGATGGATTTGAACTGCCTGCCTTTGGGTTGGCAATGCAATTCCTTATCCAGTTAGGCAGGCCACCAGAGCTCCCTAAGAGGGCCAATGATCACAATTAAGATGACTGGGACTGGAAGGACAGTGGCCGTTTGAAACATAGTACTTATGTAGAAAGCAGTCATGTAAAACACACCTCTGCACTTAACTAGGCTAATAAGCTGCTAAGCCATCATTATAATCTAGAGTGGGGAGGGCTCGCCAGAGGGTGCGGCAGGAGGGGAGCTAACCCAGCCCCTACACCCAGTTAGAGCCAGACCTTTGATGCCAGAGACCTGTCTACAGGCATGTCTGAGCGCAGCAGGCAGGGTAGGATGGCACCCAGCCAGCCGCCCATCCTCGCACCCGGCCGCCCTTGTGAGAAGCTGCTGAGCAGGTCTGTGAGTGATAGACACAGTTTGCACTTAGACCACAAACCTGAAGGCTGGAGGTTCAAACTCACCCAGTGGCACTGCGGAAGAAAGGCCTGGCAGTCTGCTCCCAGAAAGATTCTAGCCAAGAAAACCCGATGGAGCAATTTGTGCCCTGTAGCATGCAAGGTCACCATAACCAGGAACTGATGGCAATAGGTTTGGATGTGTGTGTGTGTGTGTGTGTGTGTGTGTGTGTGTTTGTGTGTGTGAGAGAGAGAGAGTTTTGAGAACTTTCAGGACAAAAGAAAACTTATTGCCCTTCATCAAAGATTCTTGACACCTGCATTTCTGGGCCCCACACCAGATGCACCAACTCCTCAGCTCCCGTGGTGAGCCACAAACCACCCATTTGCTCTGAGGCTCAGTGAATGCACAAGGCAGGCTGTTCTCTCCACTTGTAGGACAGCCCTCTAAGGGCTGAGAGCGGAACCTCTTTGTCTCTTAGCTGAGCACAGCTTCTCCAGGTCCTTAGCCAGGATTACTACTGACCCCAAGCAGATTATAAAGCAACCCTGTAGAGGGAGTTGCCAAAATAGGTAATATTATTAACTTGATCTTTTTCTCACTATTGCCAGTAAAACAGCCCTACCTGGTTGATTGGAGAAAGAGGAGAGTGGGTGGCCAAGCTGTCCCCATTCCCAGCTCTGCTTCTTTATATGATTTGTGTCCCCTTTCTTTCATGGCCTGGCTCGGATGCCAGGTGGCATAGCACCACATTCTTGATCCAAAAGCAAGCTTTTCTCTGACACAGCTCCTTGAGTGCCCAGCTTTGTGTGGCACACAGCTGCCTTTATGGGGCCACTTGGTCCTCCCTCGGGCTGAAGGCTTGGGAAGGGGTTACCTCACTCCCCTCAGTTTCCTTTGAGGAGCCTTGGGAGTGCAAAGAGGTATAACTGTCACAGGAGGTTAAGTGTTTGTTTAAATGATTGGATTGAGAACCCCTGGTCACCCAGCCCTTGAAGAAACAGGAGTCTGGAGGCATGCCCTGCAGAACGGCACCATTCTTTAGGAGACTCCTTCAATCCCCAATGCAACAGGCTGTCTTGCAGCAGAGAGAGATGGCTCTAGACTGTAGACAAAGGCAGATGGGGAGCAGAGAGAATGGAGGATGGGTCCCAAACCAGGGGCATGGCCCCTCAGGCTAAGCAGCTGCTGGGGATGAGCAGTTAGAAGCCTGGGAAGTGTGGTAAAGTTTGACGCGCCGTGTCTGTCTCACCAGAGGCTCGGCCTCAAAGATGGCAGCCTTTGCCCCTGAGAGACATTCAGCCTGGTATCCCTCATCCAGCTCCATCCAGCAAACCATGCTGGCATTGTCTTTGTACCAGCCCCTTGGCTGGGCTTTAGGCTCTAGGTATGATGTTGTCAGGTACTGTTGAATTGTGTGCAACTTATAGCAACCCTATGAACAACAGATCTGAACCTTGTCCTATCCAATGCCAGCCTCGTTAGCTCTGACACTTAAGCCCATTGCTACAGCCACTGTGTTACCATCTCATTGGAGATCTTCCTCTCTTTCACTGACCTTTCACCTTTCCAAGCATGATGTCCCTTACCAAGGAATAGCCTCTCCAGCAGCATGCTCCATGTCTGAGAGATAAAGCTTTACCACCTTTGCCTCCAAAGAACACTCAGGCTGCACTTTTTCCAAGACAGATCTGTTTATTCTCTTGACAGTCATTGGGAAATTCAGCACTCTTCTCCAACACCACAGTTCAAAGGCATCAAGTCTTCTTCTGTCCTCCTTATTCATTGTCCAGCTTTCAAATGCATAACAAGTGATTGAAAAGGCCATGGCTTGAATCAGGTGCACCTTAGTCTTTAAACTGACATCATTGCTCCTCAGTATTTTGGGTAGGTTCCTCCTCAACTCCCTGACTTGTATTGGGACTTGCCCAATACAATATGTCTCCTGACTTCTCAATTGCTACTACCAAGGGTATTGATTGTGGATCCAAGTAAGATGAAATTGTTGATAATTTCAATCTTGTCTCATCTATCATTATGTTGCCTATCATCCCAGTGGTGAGGACCTTTGTTTTCTTCATGTTGAGATGCATTGAAGGTTGTGTTATTTGATCTCCTGCAGCAAGTCCTTTGAGTCCCTCTCACTTTCAGCAAGCAAGGTTGTGTCCTCTTCATAATATTCAGCCTCATGAATTATTTGTTCAGCATAAAAATTGAGTAGGTATGGAGAAGGGCTACAACCCTGACACACAGCCTTCCTGATTTGAAACTATGCAGTATTCCTTTGTTCTGTTCCAACAGCAGTTTCTCGGTGTACATAAGCTTTCATATGAACATAATTAAGTTCTGGGAATTCCCATTCTCAATGTTAGCCATAATTGTTAGGATCCACATAGTCAAATACACTTGTATAGTCAATAAACACAGAAAGGCATTCTTGTGTTATTCTCTGCCTTTAGCCAAAATCTATCTGACAGCAGCATTGATAATCTTGGTGCCACAACCTCTTCTAAATCCCACTTAAACTTCTGTCAGTGTACTTGTTCTAGCCAGTATTGGATGGTTTTCAGCAAATTTTGCTTGCATGTGATATTAATGATACTGTGAGATAATTTCCACAAAGCAAATTAAAAAAAAAAGGTATATTAGAAGAGTTACTGGTTTATGAACTCTAAGCATCTGAGGATGCATTCATCAGTCTCTCCACCACCTTGACTGTGTTGTTAATTGCTGACAAGTGGGCTGTGACTCACGGTGACTTCATGTATAACAGAAGAAAATGTTGCCCTGTCCTGCGGGGTACGTACCTCACCCAAACCCCACCCCTCTGCCTTGTTCTGGAACTATCCCTAAGGCCCTACCACTCCGCCTCCCCTTCCCCAGTCTCCTCCCATGTCATCTCAGAGCACAGCTGACAATCCAGGGCCTTCTGAGCTGCCTCTCAAAAGCCATATTTAAACACCATCTGTATGCACCCTACAGTTTCTGGGGAGAATGCAAAGCAATGAGGGGTCTTCTGTGGGCAGGCAGGGGACCACACACTGTCCCCTCAGCCTCATCCTTCATCCCTTATGCAAGTGACAGTCCACTCATGCCCTGTTCCCGAGGCTCCAGGCAGTCTCCACCCCGCAGAGGCTGGTAGAGGACAGCTGCGCTGCAGCTCTGGGCAGAGCCCCTCCCAGCCCTGCCCGGCCCTGCCCTGGCCTGCCTGGCACTGCGTGCAGTGGTCCTGTGTTCCTGTGCATGCAGTTTCTCCTCCTAGGAGCCGCCATTGCACGTCAGGGACGAGAGCCCAGCTCTGACACAGAAAGGTCAACAGTTCCCTTCTGTTTGCTTGCCCATGTTCAGGCAGAACTGGTGCTTCTCTTTATTGCACTTGACTGAGAAGGTCAGTGTCAGCCCTGGACTGAGCAAGTCTGTTGGCACCATTTTTTCAAGACCTTCCACCCATTTGTGTCACTGTGTCACATTTTGGTAATTCTGGAAATATTTCAAACTTTTACATAATGCTATTGCACACTTCCATGACTGTCAAGCTGAACCCAGTGCATCAAGTCCAACCTGTGGCAACAAAAACCCGTCAGGTTTCCAAGGCTCACCGTGAGCATGCAGCCTCATCTTTCTTCCTTGGAACGACTGGTGGGTTCGAGCTGCTGGCCAGCACGTATCCCTCTGCACCACCGGGGCTCTTCTCAGTGCCTCCGGAATAGTGCAGATACAGGGTTTTATCTCTTTTTCATTGCTGGCGAGTTGGGACCGACTCCTAGCTGACCTTCCCGTGAGTTTTCGGAGTCTGTAAATTGCCCGCGAGAAGATTGCTCATCTTTTCTCCCGCTGATATCCTCTGAGGAATCAGAAGATTCACATGTTTTGTGTGATTGCATCATTTGCTTTATCGCCATGTCCCGCTGAAACTAAACACTCCATCCCTCCGGGGTTTCCTTGTGCTGACCGTTCCCTCCCGTGACTCTCTGAGACTCCTCCCTCATCAAATGGGGACGGTAATAACACGTGGCTAGGTTTCTGTGACGGTCGTGGAAGCCAAGCAGACACTCTGTGGGAAAGCTGGAGACAAAGATGAGCTGCCCCCCACCACGAGCTGCCCCCTCGTCAGCCTGGCGCCTGGTGATCTTGGGTTTCAGAAGTGAGTCCGCAGGCTTTTCTGATGAAGCACTTCTGAGTCGCCCAGAACTTCCAACCTTTTAGCCTACCGAGCTTCTTAACCTTTGCACCACCCTAATCCTCCAGAAAGTGTTGTCCGAATGTTAATTATTCTAGAAAGAAACTTTGCCTTCTGTGTCTCCTCAGGGTTGAAGAGAAGCGCCTTGGAATATGGGGTTCCTCCGGCCAGGAGGTGTGAGCCAGGCGTTGTCTGTCATTGGTGGGGCAGTAAAAGCGCCTGTGTGCTTCCTGCGTCCTCTTCCGAGCGGAGGAGAGCAACTGCCTGAGGCCCACTCTCTCCATTTCACTGTCGACAGCTTGACAGGGTGACTGCCTGTCTGCTTCCTCTGAGCTGCCCCTGTATCCCCAGTCCTGGGTCTTCAGTGGTACCCATCATTCAGGGAACATCACCTGAAGCCATTGAGTCCATTTGGACTCAGTGACAACAGGACAAAACTCACGTGGATGACCATGCGGACGCTGCCGGCCCCGCACCGCCCCCTTGTGTATGTATGTCAGTCCATCCCATCGTGGGTCTTCTTTCTCACTGGCCCCCTGGTTTACCAAGCATAGCCTCTAGTGACTGGTCTCTCCTGACAACATGTCCCGAGGATGTGAGACGAAGCCTCCCCACCTTACTTCTGTAACTGGCTGTGGTCAATTAGTTGTGGCCTCCGCTGACCAGCGTCCCCGCCTTACGTCTAAGGAACTCTCTGGCTTCACTTTTTCTGAGACACATTTGGAGAGACACATTTGCTTCTGACAGGCCATGACATGTTGTTGACGTGGATGTAGTCCAGAACTCCTGGGGGTCGAGTTAGGATGTAGATTCTGGTTCATTGTGTCTGGGGTAGAAATTCATGTTCCCAGAGTGAAGGTCGAACCAGGATGAACTCTTTCCCATTTTAAGGGTCAGCTTGAATCATGGAGGGACTAGACAGGAAGGGACAGGGAATCCCCTAAGGGTGTTCCCCTAAACCATCATCCTGATGGGCCTGACCGCCTCACAGCCCAGCCCAGAGAGACCGAGGGTGGGTGTGCAGGGATGCCCCAAGTTCTGTGATGACATCAGGCTTTGGGCTATGTGTCCCTCTTTGAGAAGAAGGACAGGTTCAGCTTCTTTGTGGAGAATGTCCTGGAAAATAGGCTCGCTCTTCATACCTTTCTCACAAGTCCATGGGCAGCAGTCACAGGAGGCCCAGGCCACTGCCAGGGCAGGGAGGGCTTGACTAGGGGCCAGGAGACGTGGGCGCACTCACTCTCCTTTCTCTTCATCACTGGGTGACTTTGGGCAGATCATTTGCCCTCCTGGGTGATTTAGCGTCTCCTTCTGTAAAATGGGAATAGCCCGTTGTCGTGATGGCTTTCAACAGATTACTCTGTGAGGAGAAAGCACATTGGGCTTAAGTAATGCAGAAAGATGAAAGAGGTTTCCATTGAGAAGACTAAGAGATAGGAGCTAATGCATGTTATCTCCTTTAATTAACTGCCTACAACACCTTGAGAGAGAAGAGGCTGGCAGCCTCCCCAGGCTCTGAGGAAGCACAAAACGTTCGTTAGCCAGGTGTTCGCCTCCTTTCCCAGTATGAGGCTGTGTCCTGCTGCTAAAGGTGTTTTGGCCTTTAGGGATTGCTTTCTGGGGTCATCTCTCCCCTCTGAAGCTCCCAGAAACCTTCACAGTGTTCTGTGACCAGCCAGGACCTGGGCAGATCATGGACTAACTAGGAAAACGGACAGCTCAGCTGCTTGCTGCTTCAGTCCACGCTAAGCCGGGGGGGGGGGGGAACTCCCTCCCCGCAGCTCGGGGGCAGGTGATGCAGGGACTCATTAGGGTGGCTTCTAGAATCTACCCTGTGCTCTTCATGGCCACTCTTGGCTGTCTGGGACTGGCTTCCATCCCAGACAGACCAAGTGTCTGCTGGGATGCCCACTCCACCTTTGCCCCTGGGATGCTGCCCACCTTGTTCCCTGGATGTATAAAGCACAGCCTGTTCTGAGACAGGCTTCTCATCCAAGCCAGGCTAGGGCACAGCAAGACAGAGATGAGGGAGCCCAGCCAGGCCAGGTCCTGGCTGCCCACCTGCCTCACACGCCTCACACGGTGGGCTGAGTCACCATGACCAGTCTCACACCCCTGACCTCGTCCCCTAACCACTAGATGACCTGACCAGCCAGCCTGGGCTACATCTGCTGCTTCCCATCTTGAGTTTCCGACTCAGAGATCTGGGCTTCTGGGCTTGCTAATGATTCCAGGATCTTCACCCTGGAAGCGCCACTGGCTTTTCTGACTGTCGTCCTTCTGCTTGGCTTTCCTGCTCAGCCCATCCCGGCACAGCTTGTCCCCTGGTCACCATCCCAGCGGCCGCTCACAGTCTGGCTGGCGTGTGGGAGGCTCAGTCACTGCTCTTCTAGCTTTGCTTGTCAGCAGTGAGTCAGAGGTGGTTGGCGCGGGGTGGGGGCCAGGCCTTTCTTGTGTGTCTTCAAGGACAGATCATGAGTGTCCGTAACTCCCCCACCAGAACATCACCTTGGCTGCTTTGAAGACTGCCTGGTGACACCCCTGCCCCAATGTGTCCATGTATCCATTCCAGGTGTTGCCAAGAACCTCTTGTGTCCCAAGTGCCAGAAATTTACAGAGGAATAAAATACAGCCAATGAGTCAGATCGAGTTAGTGGTAGCCCGAGGTCTAATGGGAGCGATGAAGAGAAAACAAATCACATTATGGTGGGAAGAGGGTGTTGATAGATCTTGTTTACCAGGCACTTCGGTTTGAGACATGAACCCAACTCTTTCAGAATATATCTTTTCATCCATTGTTCTCAACGCCACAACAACTTTCACTGAAACAGATGAAGAGACTGAGGGTCAGACAGGATGTGGCCACACTGCCGGTGAATCGTGGAGCTAGGTGGGAACCAGCCAAGGCTGACTCCCAGCTTGTGCTTTTCCAGCCGTGAGAGGCTGCTTATGCAGATGAGCCCAGAAAGCCCAGGTACCTCACCTGGGCAAGGCAGCAGCCAGGCGATTCCACAGGAATTGACAGCTGACTTAGCTAGTAACAGAAGAGAGGCCCAGGGTGGTGCAAATGGCTAACAAGATTGAGTTAACATATTTGCTAATTGAAAGGTTAGAGGTTCAAATCTGACCAGGAAGGTCTAATTGAAAATTTTTAAAAACCAGCCATTGAAAACCTCACCGAGCAGAGTTCTACTCTGACATGTGTGGGGTCTGAATCATCATCAGCTCAGCCAGCTAGTTTAGCTCTCCCTAGGTTGGTGGTTCAGTTCCACCCAGAAGTGCCTGAGAGACAGGCTTGGTGATCTACTTCCACAATGTCGATCATTGGAAACTCTGTGTCACAGCTCTCCTCTGGAATTGGCCTCTAGCTAGGAGCTCTGGTGACATAGCCCATGTTGTTGTTGTGTACTGTCAAGTCAGAACCAACCCATAGCTGGACCTTCCAGTGGTCTTCAAAGGCTGTTAATCACACAGGAAGAAATTGCCCATCCTTCTCCCACGGAGCAGCTGGAGGATCCGAACCATGTGCCTTCAGGATTGCAGCACAACTTCTTGCCACTAGGCCGCCAGTGTGCCCTTGGCATAGTGCATAGGATTGTTAACCTAAAGGCAGCACTCCTCTGGAGGTTCGAATCCACCAGCTGCCCAATGGGAGAAAGATAGGCCATCTCCTCCTGGGCCAGTTACAATCTCTGAAAACCCACTAAAGGATGAGCTTGAAGTCTGTTCCAACTTGATGGAAATGTGTTTGCGGTTTGGCCAGGGGACAGGGTGTGCATGGACTCACACCCTTTATGTCCTCCTGACCCCTTTCACCAACCACATCTCCCAGCTTGCTTCGCTGGGGAAACTTCCCCAGGTGACAAGGCCTGGTACTGACCCACAGTCAGCCTTGCTGTCTCTCAGAACCTTCTCAGGCCAGCGATGGACCCATCAGTGTCTCAGCAGGGATTCCCTGAGCCCTGCCTGCTCTGCCCACGTGCTGCAGTGCCAAGGGCTCGAGGCCAGCAGCCCGAACCAGCAGATGATCCCCAAAACCATTTGTGTATCTTCACTGGATTTTTTTTAAGCAGCTGATTTATCTTCCTAATTATGTTTAGCTTTAAGCTAATGTTAAAATGAGCTTGCATTAGATAATTTTCACTAATTAACAGCAACTTAGTGCAGGGGAAGTCATCCCAGAACGTGCTGTGGGGCAGGGAAGAGCTGGCCTCGGCTCTTGGAAAGGTTTGCTGGGCTCGTGCCCCAGCGGGTCACGTGAGGTTGCTCATGTCACATTGGTTGGCCTTGCTCACGTGGTGAAGTTTCTCCTCTTTCCTGGAAAGCCACCAAGGGTCCCCGTGGTATGTTCCCTTCGCCTGAGGCTGTTGAAAGTGTTGGCTTCTAAGGCTGTGAGCCCAGTGGGTAAGGTCGATCTGGAGTGGCCTCTGGAATGGGACAGAGGCCTGTCGGCAGGAGGAGGTAGCCAACGTGGCAGGACAGGATGAGGCCTTTGCAGCCAGGGAGCGGGGTGTTTCGTTCTAATTATCGAGCCTGGAACAATAGAATGTGCTACAGACGGCTGAAAGCCTCGGCTGACAGCACACAGATGCCTCGCAGGCAGGACGGGCAGTGGCATCTTGATCTTGGCCCTGTCCTCTGGGAGAACCAGGCCTCAGGCCCAAATTGCTTCCTCAGCTCCTGAGAGGAGCCCCAACTGTGGAAGTTCTGTTGAGAACAGTGATGGGTCACTGTCCCCCACCCCTCCTGTGTGGACAGAAACCAGGGCTGAGAGGCATGCTTCTGGAAAGGCACACACTGGGTGCAGGGACAGAGGACCATCAGGATGACGGGAGCCGGGGCTCTGTGGCAGGACTTCAAACTGAGCCTGTCACGGCCATCGCAGCCAAAGGGGAGCAAACCAGAAGGTGCAACTGTGGGTGACCAGAGCCAGAAGAATGCTGAGTTTGAGGCCTGGGGTGGGAGATTCAGTTGCTGCGCAGTGGGGACGCTGCCTTTGTTTCCTGAGAGGGAAATTCCATTTCTGGCAGAGCGTTGATGGGTCATTTTCTCCATCCTAGCCGTCGGCCTGGGTCATACGCATCTTTCAAATTCCTGTCTGTTCCAGTTTCACTGTATCGGCCATAACTGAATTGAGACAAGCCAGTTCGACTGCCCTGTGGGAGTGGACATTTCTATAACCAGGGCCAGGCCAGCTGAGGCAGGAGGGCCAGTGCACCCCAGGGGCACACCGGCCAGAGCTCGGGCGAGGTGAGCCTATTGTCAGGGAGAGGGCTAGAATGCAGCTCTGGATGGGCAGGGAGGAGTCACCATGTCTCAGCAGCGGGGACAGCGTGTTTACAGATGTGGCGCTCCTCTAAACCTGCTCACGTGTCCTTCTACCAGGTGGAAGTGCCATTGGGGCAACGCCAGCTAGGCCCCATGGAGCTAATGCCAAGCACCTGCCGTGTGCTGGGCACTGCCCAAGAGGAAGGGCTGCAGGCAGGCCTCTCTCGAGACTGAGTAACCATCAGCCCGTCTCTTTTCCTTCTCGCCCAAATCTTGGAGTAGCCTTGTTCACAGGTGAAATCCAAAGGGGTTATGGAGGAATCCTGGTGGTGCTGGGGTTAAAGCAGTTAATGGCTGACCAAAAGATTGATTGGTGCTTCAAACCCAGCAGCTGCTCCACCGAAAAAAACAAAAGAAACGATGGTCTCATGGCCCTGGAAAACCTATGGGGCAGTTGAGTTGGGTTCAGCTCCATGGCAGTGGGTTTTTATCTCAGTGACTGGTCTCAGCCAGTGCAGAATATCGGGTTCCAAAGCCTGTGCTTTCGCCTCTGCCACAAACTGTGGGGCCATGGAGATGAGTTGGGGCTTGGGGGCACTGTAGAGGAAGACAGTGGTTTTCCATGGTTTCCTGTAGCTCAGGCCCCTCCCTGGGTGCTCGGCAGACCTCTTTGCCTCGTTTTCCCCGGATTACAAGATAGGACGCTTCAGATGTCACTGTTGTGTGCCGTGGAGTCTGTCCTGACTCAGAGGGATTCCCAGCGATATTAGAACTGCCACTGTGAAGAGGCCCGTTGGTGTAGTGATTAGCGAGCCGCCACTCCAAGGGAGAAAGACGGAACCATTTGCTTCCATGAGGATTTACCTACTTGGAAGCCCTCGAGGGCAGTTCTACTCTGTCCTGTATTGTTGTTGTTGTGTACCGTAGAGTTGGAACTAGCTGACCCTCTGGTGGGTTTTCAGAGGTCGTTAATCGTATGGGAGGAGATTGCCCATCCTTCTCCTGCAGACCTGGTGTCCTTCGGGATTGCAGTGCAACTTCTTGCCACTACTCTGCCCCATAGGGCCACTGTAACTAGTGAGGCTTTTGGGGTTAATCTTCCAGAAGCAGATGGACAGATCTTTCTCCTTCAAAGCTGATGAGTTAATTCAGACCATCATTGTTTCTATTACCAGCCAAATACTTAACCACTGTGCTACCAAGACTCCTTAAACTTCAGGTAAATATTTGCTATTGAACTGTTGACAATTTCAGTCAACAATGAATACACTGCCATTGGGTCAATTCCAAGGCATGACAGCCCTCTGTCGGCTCTCTATAAATCGTTATAATGACTGAAAACTGCGGAACACAGCTCGACTCTGCCCATCCTTCTCCTGAAGAGCAACTGGTAGATTCAAACCATCAATCTCCCTGTTAGCAGCCCGACCCCTTACACACCACACGCCAGGGCGCCGTTGTAACAGAGCCTGTGGATTAAGTAGTGACGATCATTCTCATCAGGCCCTGTTGTAGCCCTTGTCACCAAAGCAAATGTGCAGAAGTCGGAGCCCGCATAAGGCAGAAACCTGTCAGATTAGGAAAAAATATTTTCCACTACTAGAGAGCGAGGGAGATAAGAGAATAGAGAAAGATAAGACTGAGCTCCACCAAAAGTGGAAAATTTATGAGACTCAGAAAAACAAGGCAGTCCCCGAGCAGGCCATGGAGTCCCCTTTCGCGTCGATTTCTCTGTTTGCAATGTATTCGTTGCTTTGCATGCATGTGAAGGTTGGACAGAGAATCAGGGAGACCCAAGAGGAGTTGATGTCTTTGAAGCATGACGTTGGTGAATAGTGTTGAATACACCATGAACTGCCAAAATAATAAACAAATCTGCTTTGGAAGGGTAGTGAGCGTGCTTCTTAAAAGAACTTTGAGCAGGGGAGCTCTGGTGGCCTAGCGGCAAGAAGCTGCACTGCAAAATCCCAGAGGCGCACGGTTCGAATCCACCAGATGCTCTGCCGAGGAAGGAGGGACAATCTCCTCCTTTACCAGTCAGATCTGATTTGACGGTACACACGCGCACACACACAAATAATAAAAAAAAATTAAAAAAAGAAGGAATAAAAAAAAAGAACTTTGAGCATGTTATCACGAGGAGCCTGTCACAGGATAAGGACATCACCACGCTTGGGACAGGTGGAAGGGCAAGAAAAGAGAGAAGGACCCTCCACGAGATGGATTGACAGAGAAACGTCAACACTGGGCTTCCGCACAGTGGCAGCTGTGGATGAGTTAAGGTTTCGTTTGGCAGCATCTGACAATAACAATAGTTAGTCTACCCCCAAAACTGGAGTGCTCCCTTGCTCCAGCAGAACCCCTAACCATTGCGCATGCCCTGAAGCCTCAACCGTCCTCAGAGCTGGCCCGCTGACTATTCTGACAGCATATTCACACTGCTCTGTGTGCGGTGCCCATGCCCAGCTTTGCTCCAGGAACAGTGCATAGGGCACTTCACTTAATTGGGCTCCTCTTCCTCCCAATTAGCTCAGGTTCTGACCCCTATGGTAGTGCATGGAGCCTGGACTTTAACCACCATGCTGGGCTGGGCTGCAGAGCACGGTGTTGTGTGAAGGGGAAATATCCCCACCTTGATGTCTGTCTCCCAGGGATCCCAATCCATCTCATACAACGGACCAAGCAGCACGCTTTCAGCAACTTGGCATTTTCTCCTGTAAAACCCAGAGCAATCCTGACAAGGTATCTTCTCTCCATTTTCCAGTGAGGACACAGAGGCTTAGCCTGAATAACCCACACATCACCTAGTGAAGCTGGAAATGAAGCTAAGAAGCAAACCTAGACTTTCTGCTTCCAGAGTGTACATTGTATTTATAGGCAAATAGCGTGTGGGGTGCTCTATGGTTGAGTTTTTGTTGGCTTATTTCAAACTCCGCTGCCTCCATTGTAGATTCCTTTGTCCCCATTTTGAGCAGCATATGCATTGTTTAGGAGGCCACCTTAGATGTGAAAAGTACTTTCACTGGCTTCACAGCACTCCTGTGATCCACCTTTATATCACCTGGGGGCAACCCAGGCCCTGGGATCTGCATTTTCAACAGGATACTCTACTCCCTCCCCTTATGTAAGTCTTTGCAAGTAAGTTTGCTGACCCGTCCTTAGACCTTGAACCCCATTCTGGGCAGATCAAAGGGAGCTTCCATTGTTGGAAGCAGAGCTGGGAAGCTAAAGGGGCTGATTAAGTGCTAGCCTCCCTGGAAAAGTGGACCGCCCGCTTCATCCCAGACAGATAGCTCTGAGCTGCCCCTGGGCTGCCAGACAGTGACCATTCCAAGAGGCAACAGCTTGTTAGCCTAATTGCTACCCTTCCTGCCTTGAGAGGCCTGACGGCTTAAGGTATTAAGAACTCGCCCCACCCACCTTGTAGTCTTGGAGTTTTATGATTCCCTCATAACTGCACAGCTGTCCTGGGAATTCACGTGATCTCATCTAAACCTCCCTGCAGCCCGAGAGGCAGTCAGGTCAGGAGTGGGAAGTGAAGCCCCAAATTCACACTGGGAAAGCGGGGACTGGGACCATCACTGTGCTAAGATGCTTCTTCAGGTTCCCTCTCTTCCCTGTCTTGGAAAAGTGACTGTCAGCAGAACACCCCAGGGCTGCAGCCCTGAACTGTGACTTTTTTGCTTTTTCACTATATGGACCTGAGTGGGGCAGGGGTGGAGTTTGGGCCTGATCTCCCCAGGCAGCTGAGCAAACCTCTGAGGGAGAGGACGGTATTGCTCACCTGGGTTGGTGTGATATACAGCCTGGTTTGTGTGATTGGTCTGGGGTGCTGGAGGTGGCCTGGATCCTGGTCGGAGTATGCCCTGTGCGCCTGGCCTGGGAGTGGCACTCGGGGCTGTGGGAAGCACAAACTTTTGTCCTATGCTGGCTGAGCCCAACCTGGGAAACTTTAACCTCAGAGGCAGCAAGGTGCTGTCCAGGTTTCCTCCTGTCCAGCTCAGGAGCGAACCTCTAACACAGGACCAAGTGCTTGGGGCAGATTGTTTCGTACACATGAACTTGGCCAGGGAGACAGGGTGTGGCGACAGGTATGTAGCCGACCTCCACTAAGACCTCCACTAAGAAACTTTGCACTCTGTCCCACAGAGGACCGCACCTCCTTGTACTCTGCAGAAAGGTGCTCACTGCAGGTGCTGGAGGTGCCCTGTCCCTTCCTGAGTCCCTGCTGCGGGGCTTCTACTCTGTGGCTGAGTCCCATTTTCAGTCATAAACTGGCGGTTCCTTTAAGAGCCTGCATGGATGGAGTAAAGGCAGAGCGGTTTACCTTTGAACTCGTGTCCCTTCCCTGTACCTCTAATTTGGGGAAGAACTGCCCCACCTTCCTTCTAACTCAAGAATCTTGCTCTGCGTTCATTTAATCACCACCCCCATTAGAATGCCTTGACAGTGAGTGGCTTAATGGTAAGGAATTGTGATGCCACCCCAAAGGTGTGTGGTTCACATCTACCTGCTGCTCTATAGGAGAAAGACGGGTAGTTTCCTCCTGTTCAGTTAACTGACTCTGAAAACCCACTGGAGGGTCAGCTAGGAGTCCGTTTTTTGTTTGTTTTTGTTTCCTTTCTTCCTGTATACCATCAACTCAGATCCGACTGGCACAGCAGATTGCCCCCCTTCTCCAGAGGAGAGCATCTGGTGGATTCGAACCGCATGCCTTCAGGATTGCAGTGCAGTTTCTTGCCACTGGGCCACCAGATCTCCCTTATGAGTCAGTTTTGACTCAACAATACAGATCAACAGCAGTGCCTTGACCAGGAACCATGGTGACACTGTAGGTTAAGATTTGGGCTGCTAAGCAAAAGGTTGACAGTTCAAACCTAGCAGCCCCGGAGAAAGATGAAACCACATCCTCTCATAAATATTTCAACTCAGCTCATTGCCGTCAAGTCAGAACCAACTCATAACTGACCCTCCCGTAGATTTTCAAAGCTAAAAATCACACATGAGGAGATTGCCCGCCTTTCTCACCAGGAGCAGCTGGGGCCTTCAGACCTTCAGAGAGACTCCGGGTTGGCAGCACGACTCCCTACTGAGTGCGCCTCCAGGATTCTCCCAGACAGATCCACAGCATCAAACGCTGTGGGAAGTTCTGCTCAGTCCTGCAAGGTCAGGGTCGCAGTAGGGAACTGACTCCATGGCGGTGAATGAATGCTTCCACGCTTATAGATGAAGGAGGCAGCAGCAGAGCCACACTGCACCCCGCACACACACACCCCCTCCTGCTACAGTCGTTGACACCACAAACATAGCTGACTCTGAGGTCTGTGCTCAGGGAGATTTGAGAGAAGCTGGATGAGCCCTGCCCCCCAGGAGTCCACACCGATTAGGGAACAGAGATGTTTAGCAGATAAACATCTGCTTTTGACACAACAAAGTGTCCCAGCATTCTGTTATCTACCCAGAGCACCAGATGGGCAGGAGGGGAGGCTGGGTTAACATTACAGGGTGGAGAACTTCAGGAAATCCTTGGCTGCATCTTGAAAGACACACAGATGTTGCACATCTCGCATGGAGAGAAACAAGAGGGCTGGATGCAGCCTGTCTCGTGCTGAGTTTCTGGGGCTGGAAGTAATTCCTCCCCTCCCCAAGACATTTATCAATGTCAAGTGCACCTGACCCAGACTGTGGTCTTTTCAGTCATCTCCTAGACATTGGAAAACTGGGCAATAAAAAAGGAAGACAGAAGAACTAATGCATTCTAGTTGTGGTATTGACAAAGAGTATTGAATATGCTGTGGACTGCCAAAAGGGACAAATAAGTCTTAGGAGAAATAATCGAACCAGACTGTGCCTTTAAAGTGAGGATGGTGGAACTGACACATGTTTATTTACACAGCATCTGGAAAGTCCAATCCTTTAAAAGGACACTGGATTTGATAGAGAGCCAGCAAGAAGGGAAACCTCAGGGGAGTGGATTCATATGATGGTCACAACAATGGGCTCAAATATTACCAACAGTCACAAAGTTGGCACAGGACCAGGTGGTGTTTTGTTCTAATATGTGCGTGGGAGATCAAAGAAGAATCAATGCCTTTGGATTACGTTATTGATGAAGAATATTGACTATCCCAGGAGCTACTGGATGCACAAACAAATCTGTCTTGCAGGAACTGCAGCCGGAATGTACCTTAGGAACAAAGATGGTGAGACGCTGTCTCCTGTATTGCAGACATGTTGTCAAGAAAGAGCAATCCCTGGAAAAAAGGCATCATGCTTGGGAAAGTAAAGGATCAGGACAGAGGTAGACCTTTGATGAGTTTATGTGGCTCAGTGGCTGCCACAGGGGGCTGAAGTATAGCAGAGACAGTGAGGACGGCACAGAATCTGGCAAGCTTTCGCTCCAGGTGCATAGAGATTCGTTTTTGTTATTATTGTTCTGTGCCATTGAGTTTCCTGCAACTCATAGTGACCCTGTGTACAACAGCTCTGAAGCCTGCCCCGTCCTGAGCCAGTCTCACTGACTCCGACACACCTACCCCCATTGAACCAGATACTATATTAATTGATGTCATCTAGGGTCTTCCTCTCCTCCACTATCCCTCTACCCTTCTGAATATGATGTCCTTCTCCAGTGACCAGTCCCTCCTGACCATGTGCCCAAAGTATGTGAGATGGAGCTTCAGAATTCTAGCCTCCAAGGAGAAACTTGGTTTCACCCTCTCCAACACAGACCTGTTTGTTTTCTTGGAGGTCCATGGTACATTCAAGACTCTTCTCCAGCACCACAACTCAAAGGTGTCAATTCTTCTGTCCTCCTTTGGTTATGTTGCTAGGAGAGGTTATTCCTCTCCGTTATCCATCATCATGCTTGGAAAGGGGGAGGAACAGTGAAGGAGCGGAAGACCCTTAACCAGTTTGATTGACACAGTGACTGCAGCAATGGGCTTGAGGGTATCAGAGATTTGGCACACGAGAGGACAGGGTTCAGATCTGTTATTCATAGGTTGCTATGAGTCGTGGTTGACTTGACAGCACCTAACAACAACAACAACAACAGCGAAGATTAGTAGTATATTAGTCGAGAAACCCTGTTAGAGAAACTAAGTCACCCATCATAGCTGAAAATACGGTCTGGGAACAAGACGTGACGCTGGAGAGAGGAAAAGGATGATTATGAGACCTTGGACCCACGTTGAGGAGTTGGGGAGCCTTTGTGGGTGAAGGTGCTAAGGAGTGAGTTTTCAAGAGGACCTGTGCATTCATCCTTGGGTCCCACTAACGGTTACATGCTCAGCTACTTACATTAATAGTAAGTGCTTAAAGTTGATTGTTTGAATACACCCAGAGGCATCTCTGCAGAAAGCCCTGGCTTCCAAAAAATCAGCTGTTTCAGCAGGTGAGTGAGGGGTTGGAGAAGGGGGCTGTCAGGTGAGGAGGGCGTGAGTTTTTGCTGACTTTGAAATTGCCTGCGGGCCAAGCAGGCTGAGCCGTCCACACCGCAGTTGTCCCTGTGACCTTGGCCAGCTGTCATCAGGTAGTGACATAGTCCCCGCTGTCGTGGTATGGTGGGTTGCGTGGGGAAGGTGAAGCCCTCCTTGTAAGTTTTGCTATCTAGTGGTAATTAAGGAGCGCAGAAAGAGAATTAGGAGAGCGCCGGCAGTTTAATTAAAGTTGAGTGGCAGGTCGAGGGGAGTTCTGCGGCTCCCCCCTCCCCTGCCGCTGGGGCAGGATATATCAAAGCAGGAGATGTGGCGGCTAAGGAAACACCCGATGAGAAGCATTACAACATCAGAGCCTCTCAGCCTGGCCGCTCGTGACAGCTTCTGGAAGCCACTGCGGTCTGGAATTAACCTCTCTCTCCAGCTGTGTGCACATCACTGGGCAAGCAGGTGGGCGACGCTGAGAGCAGGAGCCAGTAGGGGGGACGGAGCGAGTTCTGTCTCCTGAAAATCCATTTCATTTCCCAGCCTTCTGAGCCGGTGACAGTGTTCCATTTTCCCAGAACCTTGAAGTCAGGTTGGTGCTGGAGGATCATGGGAGCGAGGGAGCTAGGAACTGGTTTTCCTGGCCCTGATGCTGAGGAGCCGAATGTCAGAGGGACCCCAGAGACCATAGGCGAGGGTAATCATCACCTCTCCTCCACGACTACAAGGCAGGAGTCAGCCAGCAATTGATTTTGTTTTAAACTGGAGATATTTCACTGTTTAATTGGTAGTGACACAGATGGCTGCCTCCCACCAGAGTGCTGCTAACTGCTCCTCCTGAAAGGGAGCTCCCTCCCCGGTTGTGAACCCCTCTGTCCTTGGTCAGGTGAGGAGAGGGCAGGCCCACTTCCCTGCACCCTCCTTCAACCACAGAGCAAGAGTGAAGTTGGAGACCTGACAAGAACTTGGGGAACCAGTCAAGCAGTTCCCAGCTTAACTGTTTAGAGTGGAGAGCTTGGAGTGAGGAGACTCTGGACTCTGGCCCCAGAGGGAAGTTTGGAGATAAGATAACAGGACACTTGGAGGGAGTGTTTTAGTCTTTGGGCTCCTAGATGCCTGTTGAGAGACGAGGATTGGACTTTTGAACATCATGTGATCTCTTGCCACCCTCTAGTCTCACCCTCTTTTCCAACTTTGTCTCTCATCACACCGTCCTGTGCTTCCTGTTCCACTTAACTAAAGGGCTTGAATCTTTGAAAGGTTCTTGTTTTAGGGGAAGGGAAGTTCTAGTTAAAAAATGGCCTGTATACATCAATTCATGGTATACAGCCATAATCAACCCATGAAAGACACTCTCATTTTTCTCCTTCCCTTTCATTCATTCTTCCTCCATAGGTTACCACCCCATGTAGACTTCATTTCCCATAGTATTTCATGCCCTTTCATAGAGTTTTCAAGGCTTCTCCAAGAAGCTGGACTATATGAAGAAGAATGTGGCATCAGGATTGGAGGAAGACTCCTCAACAGCCTGCATTATGCAAATGACACAACCTTGCTTGCTGAGAAAGAAGACTTGGAACACTTGCTGCAGAAGACTACAGTCTTCAATTTGAATCACATCTCAATATCAAGAAAACAAAGTCCTCACCACTGGGCCAACAGGTGGCATCATGATAGATGGAGAAACGGTTGAAGTTGTCAGTGATTTCATTTTGTTTCCACAATCAACACGCTGTACCGGCAGTCAAAAAAATGGAAAGATATGTTGCACTAGGAAAATCTGCTGTCAAGAATCTCTCCGCAGTGCTAACGAGCAACGATGGCAGCATAAAGACTAAGGTGCTTCTGATTCAGGCCATGGCCTTTTCAGTGACTTGCTATGCATCTTAAAGTTGGACAATGCCTAAAGATGACAGACAAAGAGTAAATGCCTTTGAGTCGTGTTGGAGAAGAGTACTGAACATCCCATGGACTGTCAGCAAACAAATATATCTTAGAGAAAGTGCTCCTTGGGAGCACGGATGGTGAAACTTCATCTTACATATTGGTTGGAGAGGCCAGTCCTTGGGAAAAGATATTCTTGGAAAGGTGAAGAGTCAGCAGAGGAAAGGAAGACCCTCAACAAGAATGATTGACACGGTGGCTCTATCGATGGGCTCAAGTATATCAGAGATGATGCCGATGGCACAGGACAGGGCCAGGTGCAGATTAGTTGCTCCTAAAGTCATTGTGAGTCATCATCAACTAGATGGCACCACAAAAAACAATAGCTTTCAAAGTTTCCAATGAAAATATTCATTCTTCGAAAGCTTTGCGAGTCCAGAGTGTAAGGAGTTTCTCTGCCAGTCCAAAGGTAGGTGGTTTGAATCAACCAACCGCTGCACGGGAGAAAGAAGGGACCCATACGACTCAACTGGCTCTGAAAATCTGCTGGAGAATCAGCTGTGAGTCCATTCCAACTTGATGATGCATAACAACAAACCAAAACCGCTGTTTGTTTTAACTCATAAACACCCTTGTTGTTGAGTATTGTTGCGTCAGAATTCATAGCTGACCCTCCAGCAAGTTGCCAGAAGCAGTAAATGACGCAGGAAGATTGCCCGTCTTTCTCCGGCGGAACAGCTGGTGGATTCAAATCACATGCCTTCCGATTGACAGTACCGCCACTGACCACTAGACCACCAGACCCTGGTGGTGGTGGTGGTGGTGGTGGTGGTGGGTACCATCAAATCAGAACCGACCCATAGCTGACCCTCCAGCAGGTTTTCAGAGGCAGTTTAATCGCATGGGAGGAGACTGCCCATCCTTCTGAGGACCAGCTGGTGGATTCAAACTGCATGCCTTTGGGATTGCAGCTCAGTTTCTCACCACCAGGCCACCAGACGGAATACAACTGCCCCCTGTGGTTTCCAGGGCTATGATCTTTATGGAAGCTGACTGCCGGGAGGAGTTGAATCCTTCCTTCTGAAGATTTGATCTGCTAGCCTTTAGGTTGTAGCCTAGTGCTTTATTATGCAACCAGTACTTCTTTCTTACAGAGGGTGTGCTTAAGTTACATTTGAGAACGGATCTTATTTTATATTATACTTTGTAGTTGATTACGGTATATTAGAGCATTACAGATACATGTTCTCCTCGTATCTTGCAGTTTTGCCAGCGTTCCTTATTTTTAGTAGTCCTCTTGATTTTTCTGTATAAATGATGAGATAATCTCTAAATACTGATAGTTTTATTTCTTCTAATACTTCTCTAGGAAGCTCTGGTGGCAAAATGGTAATGAATTGCTTTGCCACCCCAAAGGCAGGAGGCTTGAATACACCAGCTGCTCCCCAAGACAGAAAGAGAGAAAAACATCTCCTCCTGTGGGATTCACAGCCACTGAAAACCTGCTGGAGGGTCAGCTATGAGTCAGATCTGTCTTGAGGGCACATCACACAAATACTTATGTGTCTTATTTCTTTTTCTTTTTTTTTAATTGTGAAAAACAAGTATGAGGATACAAGAGGGTGTGTGTTAGGAGCAGAAGAGTGAGGATGGGCAGGGATGAAATCACAGGGCTGCACAATTTGGTGGAGAGGGAAGTAGGTGAAGGAGATGAGAAAGATCCAGTGGGGACCAGAAGAGACAGGGTAATGGTGAGCATAGTCCAATGGTGATTTTTTTTTTTAAACAAAGAAGTTGTCTTATTCATTTGTGGGTTTCTCATTTGGGAATGGGGCACAAACTCTCTGACTTCTTCATGCTGAACAGGGACATTGATGTGAAGGGGGAAGGGGAGCCCACTTTAACACCTTACTGGTGGTGCTTGGTTGAAGCCACATGCGTTCTTGTTCAGTTAGAAGGTATTTTCCTGACATTTACTGCCCTCTGGACTGCAAAATATTTGCCAAGGTGGGTCCAGTGGGGATTGCTGGCTGAACCCTGAGGCTCCATCCTCCCTCGCTTCCTATTTCCCCCTTGTCTCTGGAACTGGGTTCAGGGCCCAGGCCTGGAGTAAAACTCAGTGTTAAGGTTATCTATAGTAAAGGGAGCAAACTTTAGAGAGGACAAACTTGTGAGTTACAAATAGAAGGGCTTTGGAGGTGTTACTTACAGGTGTACTGGAGGAGAAGGTGGGAGAAAATGGCTTAGATAAAATTATTTGTATAAGCTAAGCAGTTTCCCCTAGAGACCTGAAGGCTCTTCCCAGGGGCTGGACAGCATACCCTCAAATGGCTCTCCCCGAGGGCTGAACAACTGTCCCCCGGGGCGTCTTGAGGGCAACTTGGCTCACCCTGAGGACCAACGGCTCTTATCTTATTTCTTTGTCTTGTCTTATTGCATAGTCAGTCTCACCATCACTATGTTAGTGCTGTAAAGGTATGTTAGTGTTGTAAAGGTATCCTTGACTTGCTCTAGACTCAAGAGCCTATACCAAACACTTAAATATGCTGATTCCCTCAGTTAAACAAGCTGATGCATGTGGGATTTTAATAGCTAGCCCTTATCAGGTTAAGGAAGGTCCCTTTTATTACTACTTTTTGGAGACTTTCCATCACAAATAGGAATCTAACATTATCAATACTTTTCTGAAGATTATTAAAAGAATTAAAATTTTTCTCCTTCCAAGATTCCTTTAATGTGTTCTAAGATGACTGATCTCACATACTAAGGATACATTTCACTTGATTGTGGTATGTTTTGTTTCATTCATGTCTCACACATGTGATCCATGTCATTGCATTTCCTTGTTCACTATGTAATTAGTCCCAATAGTCTTGTTATCTATCTTAAGGTTTCTTTATTGCTCTCAGTATTAAGTCTGTAGTTATTTCTCCCCTTCATTTGGTATTTCATATCTCTTCTCTTTGGCATTCGCAATTGCCTGTTATGCATCAGAGAGCTGGGCAGTGAGAAAGGGGGACAGAAGAAGAATTGATGCCTTTGAGTTGTGGTGCTGGAGAAGAGTATTGAACACACCATGTACCACCAGGAAAACTAGTGGATCTGTCCTGGAGAAGGGTAAAGCCAAGCCGTTCTCTAGAGGCAGGAATTTGGGGGCTCCAGCTCACATATTTTGGGCTTATTGCCAGGACATACCAGTCCTTGGGGAGAGAGACATCGTGCTTGGAAGGTTGGAGGGATAGGGCAAGAGAGGAAGTCCCTGGAAGAGAGGGATTGACAGATACAGTAACTAGGGTAGGCGAGACAGGAAGAGTGGCCCAGGATAGAGCGTGGTTCAGAGCTGTTGTGCATGGGGGCATTATGAGTCACAAGTGACTCAACGGTACATAACAACAACCACAACCTTTCTCTTTGACCTAGTGAGTATTGTGTTGTGTTGCCAAACCAAAGGAAAGATGGTTCAAGCCACAGATGGTCCATGGAAGAAAGATAGGCAGTCTCCTCCTCTTCTACTGACAGTCTCTAAAACCCCCTGGGGGGGACAGCTTCCGACTCAGTAGCAATATGTTGAATTGCTTAGCTTTCTCTTTTTGTCAGTGTTGACAGAAGTATGTCTATCTTATTTAGTCTTCTTAAAACATCAGTTTGCTTTCTCAAAAAGTTGCAAATAGAGATACCATTTGACCCAGCAATTCCACTACTGGGAATATACCCCAAAGAGACCATAATTGACATCCAAGCAGATACATGCACACCCATGTTTATCGCGGCTTTGTTCACAATAGCAAGGAGTCGGAAACAACCTAAGTGCCCATCAACAAGTGAATGGATAGAGAGCTGTGGTATATTCACACAATGGAATACTATGCTGCATTGAAAAACAAAGAACTCATGCAATATTATTCAAAATGGGTGACCCTGGAGGACATTATGCTGAGTGAAGTATCTCAGTCACAAAAGGACAAATACTGCATGGTGCCACTGTTGTAAAACAGGACTGACCTCGGGGTTGGGGGGAGACTGAGAAAGATGGGTTCAATAGTGTATACTGCATTGAAACAGATGAGGGAGAAAACTGTGTAAAAGGGATGTGTGATTAGGTATTTTTGTCATGACAGAAGTCCAGAGCAAAAGCTACATACATGGTCAAGTGGACCTGGGAGAGGGTTTGTAAAACAATGAAAGAATTTTTCTTTTACTTTTCCAAGAGTGTAGTGTACTAGGGGGGAGGGATGGGAGGGGAGAAAAGTGCAACAATGAATGAATGGAAATCCAAAGTCTCTGTACATTTTCACTGAAATTAATAATAAATTTTAAAAATATATGCACATCAGGGGAAAAAAACCACAACAGTTTTGATCCAAGATTTCAAAAATAACTTCTAGCTATCCTATCTCTGTGTGAGGTGGCTGTCCCATATCTCCATGTGAGGTGGCCATCCTGTCTTCATGTGAGGTGGCCGTCCTGTCTCCGTGTGAGGTAGCTGTCCTATCTCCGTGTGAGGTGGCCAGTAGCCATCCCATCTCCATGTGAGGTGGATGTCCCATCTCTGTGTGAGGTGGTCGGTAGCTGTCCCATCTCCATGTGAGGTGGTCAGTAGCCGTCCCATCATCTCCATGTGAGATGGCTGTCCTGTCTCTGTGAGGTGGCCATCCCATCTCTGTGTGAGGTGACTATCCCGTCTGTGTGTGAGGTGAATGTCCCATCTCCATGTGAGGTGGCTGTCCTGCCTCTCTGTGTGAGGTGAATGTCCCATCTCCATGTGGCCATCCCATCTCTGTGTGAGGTGACCGTACCGTCTCTGTGTGACCTAGCCGTCCGTCTCCATACCTCCTCAAGGCTCTGGTCAGAAGGATCAGTAAGCACATCTCTGCTCTGCCACAGGCTAGCTGTGTGACCATAAATATATGACTTTACCTCTCTGAGTTTCCTTGTCTGTAAAGTAGAACTGGTAATCCTTCTTCCTGTAATAGTTGGGAGGATGGAACCAGGAAATTTGCATGAAGCATGGGAACTCCATGACACAGCAAGTGTTCAGGGCATGTTAAGTCCTGTCTCTGTGCCTTTTTGCTTTGCCCTTTGCCTGAAATTCCCACTTCCTAGGCCCTTGCTTGTCTGTTTGCTGTGTTGTGGTTACTTGCACGTGGCTGTGCTGTTGGAAACCATGCCAGCAGTATTTCAAAAAGCAGCAGGGTCACCCGGGGATGGACAAGGTCCATTTCAAGTCTTAGCTTCCAGATGAAGACAGACTAAGAAGAGGAACTGGCCATCCACTTCTGAACTAGCAGGCCCTTGAGACCCTCTGAATAACTGGAACATGGCTCAGTATAGTGCTGGACACTCGATGTACAACTTAAGAAGAGTTGCCTCCTCAAAGCAGAGTCAGGCGTCAGTGATAGGGACTGACACAGTGACTGCAGTAACCAGCTTGAGCATGGCAGGGACATGAGGCTGGCATGGGTAGGGCAAGTTTGGGTGTCTTATTCACAGGGTTGCTGTGAGTCATAGCCGAGTCCTTGGCACCTAACACCAATAGTGGTGCATGTGAGCACATGAGTCCTGAGTGAGGCAAACAGTGTGTTCAGCTGCTAACTGAAAGTTCACCCAGAGGCCCCTCAGAAGACAGACTTAGAGATCTACTGACGAAAAACCAGCCACTGAAAACCTTACGGGGCCCAATTCTAGTCTGACGTGTGTGTGTGTGTGTGTGTGTGTGTGTGTGTGTGTGCGCGCGCGCTCCAACTCATAGCGGATGTGATGACAAATGAACTGGTTTCTTCAAGCAGGCAGAGCTCCCACTCAGCCCGGGGCACAGGCTGCATGCTCTGCGGGGCGGCCCAGCACTGCCTTTCTAGGCTGGTTCTCCTCCCTGCTCATTCTCATACTTCCCAGAGGCTCTACCCACCGTGGTCAGGTCTCCGCTTCCTCAGGGACGTCTTTCTTGTCCTTTGAACATACATACATGCCATTCATGCATCTCTTAACACATCTTCTTTTACCTGATGTGTCAGTTACTTTGCGGAAACCCTTATCAGTTCAACGGGATTAACCTGTGGACGTTAAAGGGTTGTGGTTTAGCAGTCTTTAGACCCTCATGCTGCCTGCAGGGCTCAGTAGATGTTAGTGGTATGCATGATTGAGTATCAAATGTGGGAGCTAAGAGCCTTGGACATTGTGTGAACTCAGCGCGGGCAGTCATTAGCCGCAGGCGTGATGTGAGTGCTCAAGTGAGAAGGTGACAAAAGAAGACGAAACTAGATGATGGTGGTGACAAGGATGATGATGGTGATGATGGCAGTGATGGTGACGGTGTAGGGGACAGCAATGCTGATAGTGACAGTTGTAATAGTGGTGGTAGAGGTGATGGCAGTGATGGTGAGAATAGTGACACGGGTGGCGGTGGTGACAGTAAAGATAAGGTCACAGTAATGACAGTAGTAATAGTGACAGTGACCACAATGATGGCAGTGGTGGTGAGGGTGACAGGAATAGCAATGGAAGTGATCGTGGCAAGGACAGTAATGTGATGGTGACAATGACAGTGACAAAGACGGAGGCGGGAACCATGGTGGTGATGAAAGGGACCGCTTCCTTAGCTCGCCTGGTGCCAGGCGCTGTGCTGGACACATTCATGGTTCATCTCACTGTGTACTTGAAACAGCGCGATGGGATCGGTCCTGCTGTGGTGGCCCATGTTGTGGCCGAGGAAGCTGGGCACTGGCTGCTGGTGCAGCACCGGGCCTGGCTGGCCTTACCTCACAGTCTGCACTCGCAGCTATGACGACAGGCGGTCTCCTCCAGAGGCCGTTTATTGAGGACTCCCTCCATCCCAAGCGTGTTGTCTCTGACTGCACACCAAATGCTTCACGATTGGGGTAGCCTTGCTTTGCAAATCAGGCAACAGAGGTAACTCGCCCAGGATTATTCCAGGTCAAGACGGTTCTGTCATGATGACAGAAACAGGGAGTGTGCACATGGCACAGCCACCAGATTGGTGGCACAACAGATTTGGGCCACGTGGTGCCCTGCTCAATGATGGCGGCTGACACAATTCAGATCAGTGAGGTCGGCCACCAGCTTTGATCAGGGCACCACCGCTGCTTCCCAGCAGCACAGAATGACAGGCACAAGAGCCCTGGTTACTTTGCAGCATGTTCACTGCCTTGTGTCCATAGGCCATGACCAAAGCACTTTTAGCTGGTTCAAAGCCATGGTTTATACACAGCGAAACTAGTGGATCCAAGATTAAAACCATACCTCTGAGCCCCCAAAGCCCATGACTTTTCCTTTATATCATGAGCCGCAAGTAAACTCTTGCAGCTGGAAGGGAGGAAGACTTAGGTTGGGAAATGAAAGATGGTAAGGATAGAAAGCACAGGTTAGAACAGGGTTCAGATCTGCTGTTCATAGGGTCACGATGTGTCCTCCTCAACTCATCAGCACTAACAACAAGGCTAGGAAGGAGTCCATGGGCAGTGCAAGCCATTAACATGCTCAACTACTAATCCAAAGGTTGAAGGTTCAAATCCACTCAGAGATACCTTGGAAGAAGGGCCTGGAATCATACTTTAAAATCAAAAGCCCAGCCATTGAAAAGCCTGTGGAGCACAGTTCTCTGACACATATGAGGGTGTCCTGGGTCGGGAGATGATTCCACAATTGCTGGCAGGATGGAAAGGCGGACCAGCCTCAGGCTGCAGGGGCCTGGCCTCCCAGGGTGGGTGATTAGGAACCAAGCAGTGTCTTCCATTGGAGGGTGAGGTGGGTGGCCTGGGGAACCCAAGCTGCCTGGACCTCTGCCCAGCTGGGCACTGGGGATGCCCAGGGCTTTGCACAGCTGCTGGGAGAGTAGAGCCCAGGCCTGCTGGGAACATGGCATTCAGCAGATCTGAGACTCTGTAAACACTTCCCTCGCCTTGCATCACAGCAACTCCAGCTCCTGGCTTGCTGCCCTTCGGCTTCAGGACCAACTTTCCTCAGCCTCCTGATCCTTTGGTTTCTGACGAGCTGTTGCAAAGTTCCCAAGCTGGGGGGGTGGGGGGGGCAGCGGGGATGCTCCAAGGGTGAGGTGCAGCAGCCCAGCCTGCCCCCTCCAGGGCTCAGATTGGATAAGAGATGGCAGGTGGCTCATGGCCACCAGTAACCCCAGGGTGATCTGGTTGCATCTGATGTCATGATGTGTTTCTCTGGTGCCCTGCCCTACCCAGGTCATTGCTGTGGTCATGGATGATTTCACCGATGGTGACATCTTCAAAGACATCGTCGATGCTGCCTACAAACGCCGGGTCCCAGTGTACATCATCTTGGACGAGGCAGGAGTGACGTCCTTTCTGGAGATGTGTCGGACTCTGGAGCTCACCGACTTCCGCATCCGGGTGTGTGCCCCACCTAGAGATGAGACTCTGCCCCAGGACCCCGTGTCTGTCCCCTCCTGGGTTCAGGGGACTTCAGAGTCTCAATCCCCTTCCCTCCTGTCTAAATCGAGCTCGTGATGAGCAGGTGACCGCTACGTCCTGTGCCCACTTTCCGTTGTCTCCAAGGCTGATGGAGACCGCGCTGCCCACACCTCAGATCACTGTCACGCCCAAAGCTCTGGCCCTCGGGTCGGCCTGTGGGGACACTTGGGAGCAGACAGGGACCACCCTTAACTTGTCCACCCCCAACGGGAGACTGTGTGAAACCTCAGTCTCGGGGCTGCTGTGAGGCTACGGGAGGCAGAGAGTCAGTGAGGACAGGAGCCAGAGGCAGGTCCCAGGGGCACACCTGGTCCACACCAGCTGACTGCCTCTCTCTGCTTCTCAACAGAACATCCGAGTCCGCTCTGTGACCGGCGTGGGCTTCTATATGCCCATGGGGAAGGTCAAAGGCAACCTGTCGTCAAGGTTCCTGATGGTGGACGGTGATAAAGTAGCCACTGGGTCTTATAGGTGAGTGGGGCCAGGTGAGAGAAGAGCCCGTGAGGCCTTTATCCAGAGTGGCTGTTCTGAAAGATTCCAGGCGGAAGCCATCAAGGTCACAAGTCTAACAGACATCTTCTGACCTGATGACCAAGAACCTCCTGACCAGTCCTTCCCCTCAACCTCCGGGATTCTGGGGGATCCCAGAGAGAGAACCCCCCTAAGTCTTCCTGAGCATTAGCTCTAGCGCCCCTGTCTGGGTGAACAGTTCACCTGCTCAAATGCTAACTGAAAGATTAGAGGTTCAAGTGTATACAGAGATGCTGAGGAAGAAAAGCCCGGGTGTTCCACTCCTGAGAAATCTGGTCTTGAAAACCCTGTGGAGCCCCGTTCTTCCTGGCACATGTAGGGTCACCTTGAGCTGGCATCGACTTGACAGCCACAGTGCTACTTCTCGTGGTCCACAGCAACTAGTCACATATCAAGGCTAGTTGTCGGGTAAGACATGCAGGAAGGAGAACGGATCAGATCTGAGTAGGACTCATGAAGACGTGCACAGAGGGAGCGACAGCCAGGCAGGCTTCAGATTTGACGTGAAATCGGCAGAACGTGTGAACTTGTGTCTGTGGAGACCCTGCCCCCCAATTAATTTAAAATCTAGATGGGACAAGTCCTGGCCACGTGAAACGGTTCATAAATGACATCACATCCTCTTCCTCGGTGGTGGTAGATGTTGTTGCTAGGTGCTGGCAAGTCGAGCACAGCTCGTGGGGACAGATCTGGACCCTGCTCCGTCATCACCATCTCTGATAGGTCCCAGGTCACGATGTCCATCCCTCTTGTTGAGAGGCCTCCTCTCTTTGTCTGACCCTCCACCAGTCCCAGTCTGATGCCACTGTTTCAAAGACTCCCTCCTGACAACCTACCCCAAGTAAACAAGACAAACTTTCACCACTCTTGCCTCCTTGGGACACCCTGGTGGCACTTCCTTCAAGGCAAGCCTGTTCTTGTGGCAGTCCGTGGGGTATTCAGGTCTCTTTGCCAGCACCACACTTTTACGGCATTGACTCTTCTTCAGTCGTCTTTATTCATTATCTGACTTTCCAATGCATAAGGAACAATGAACTTGCCATGACTTAGACCATCCTCACCTTGGTCTTGAAATTGATTGCCCTTTACTTGGCCAACGTATAGGATTTTGCACATTCTGCAGGATCTGGAAATCCCCCTGAGGCCTAATAAGGGGAGTGGCATTAACAGTAGTAGCAGCTGTGGTTGTTACGTATCAAATGTGCGTTGTGCGCCAGGTACGAGCTAAACGTTTTATACCAGTTATTTCACTCATGCCTCGCGACAACTCTGTGAACGCAGGTCCTCTTAGCCCCCTTTCACACGCGATCCAAGGGTGACGGTAGTAGTTTTAGATGCCCCGGAGCGACAACAAACCTGTGAATGAAACACCACCTGGTGCTGCACCGTCTTCACCCGCGTTGCTACATTTGAACCGTTGTTACAGCCCCTGTGGCCGCCCATCTCACAGGGGGTCCTCTCTTTTTCCTGACCCACCCCCCCACCTTCCCAAGCATGATGTCCTTCCCCAGGAGCTCAACCTTCCTGACCACATGCCCACAGTATGTGAGACACCATCCTCCCTTACAGCTTCACTTTATCCGAGGCAGAGCTGTCCATTCTTGGGGCAATCTAGAATCAGTATTCAGGCTGACACCATCATTCACAGGCCTCGGTTCTTCTTTGGTCTTCCTGACTCATTGTTCTGTGTTAGAAGTTATATGAGCCAGAGGCAGAAACATCAAATGTCAGAAGAAAGCCCAGATCTGCCTTCCCATACCCTTGCCCTTTGAACTGAGGACCAAGACATGGGCACACATAGGGTCGGGGCCAGTGGAGGGTGAGCTGTCACTGCCAAGGTCCCAGCAGAGAGGAATCTGAAATGTCCATTCAGGCTGGGGCGGGGCAGCAGCAGCTCTCAGCGGCCTTGCCAAGGGCAGGCTGGCCAGCGGGCCTGGGCAGGTGTGGTGGCCTGGGGGCCCAGAGACACAGAGACACGTGTTTTGCTTTCCTGTCCATGTCCCCAGGTTCACCTGGAGTGCCTCCCACGTGGACAGGAACCTCCTCCTTCTCCTGACGGGCCAGAACGTGGAGCCCTTCGACTTGGAGTTCCGCGAGCTGTATGCCATCTCCGAGGAGGTGGACCTGTACCGGCAGCTGGGCCTGGCCGGGGGTGCAGGCCGGCCGGGCCTCAACTTCTCCTCCTCCACAGTGGCCCGCAAACTCATCAACCCCAAGTACGCTCTGGTATCCAGCAGCCGCCAGCCCCCGGGGGAGATGATGCGCTGGGCCGCCCGGCAGCAGCAGGAGGCAAGGGGCGCCCTGGAGGAACAGGAGGCCGGGGGTGGCGAGTCTGCACGGCGCCTGGAGAGCTTCTTGAACGACCTGGTCAGTCTGGAGCAGGTGCTTCCCCCTGTGGATCCCCTCCCCCTGAGCCAAAAGGATCTCAAGGGGGTCTCTCAGCTGAAGGCCAAGCCCTGGGAGGCCCTAGGCCAAAATGGCAGAGGAGAAGCCGGCAACGGGGAGGCCGCCCCCGCCAAAGAAGGCAAGCGCTTCAGTAGCCGGTTCTTAAGCCGGCGGACCAAGAGGCCAGCGACACCCAACGGCCTGGCCAGCTCCTGCTCCTCTGAGGCCTTTGCTGATGTGGAGTTCAAGATGGGGAAGAGGCCCCTCGAGGGCTCCAGTCCTGATCTGTCAGGTAAGTCCTCTGTCCCCAGCCCCACAACAGCCCCCGTCAAAGGCAGAGGCTCGCTGGCCGTGGGTCACACAGCTCCAGGGGCCAGTGTGGCTCTGGCCTCTCAGCCTGGGGCCTTGGCCTGTCACGGCATTTGTCATGTGCTCACTGCAGTGCTGGGCATGAGGGCGGCTGGGGGCTACCTCTCTGAGTCACTCCAGTAAATAAGGAAGAGTGGAAAAAACAGAGCACACCCCATCCTAACTGAGTCTAGGGCTCCACTGAGCTAACCAATCCCTGGTCACCTGATCCCCTCAACCTAACCTATTTCTAGTCACCTCTTCAGGCCTGGTCTGGTCAGACCCATCCCGCCCACTCCCTCGTCACTGCTCTGACCACCCTCTCTGTGTCTGTGTGCAGAGAGGGGTTTGGCACATGGTTTCTCTTCTGCAAGAGAAGGCTTCCGGTAATAATGTCCTCTGTCTCTTCAGGACGCCCAAGAGCCCCTGCTTGGCTTTTCTCTCCCTCAGAGGTTGATGGTGACAGCCTGGGCTGCAGCTGGTGCCTTCTCAGTTCCGTGTCCCTGAGCTGAAAGAGTTTCCACCCTGGGATTTCTGTCCTTGGGGCTGTGGGCTTTGCAGGGATGAGACAGGGTTGTCTGAACATAGAGGCAGGTGGGAGCAGGGAACATGGCCTTTCCCTGTGCAGCCTGGGCTCTCTCTGGACTCAAGCACTGTCCACCCCCAGCTTTGATTGCCTGGACTGTAGGGGGCACTCCCAGCACCTGCTACAGTGCCCCCTCTGCTCAGGATAGGCTGCCACTCCAGTGTCTTCATGTGACCCCAGGCCTGGGCCTCTTCATGAAAGGGTTCAGCTTCTCCCAGCCCAGCCAGCAGATTTCTCCTGAGGCCTCATGTTCCCAGGAATAGACTCCTAGCTGCAGCTTTCACAGAGGCACAGTGGAAGCTTTGAGAAGTGACTTGAGGTGCATTTGGGCCCTTCTCTTCTGAGGAAAGGGTGGCCAGCCCATGCCCACGCTTTGCAGGGCCCCTGACTCCCCCAGCTCCAGATGCTTGCAGCCTCACACCTCCTGTTTAGAGGAAGGGTTGCCATGGTGAACACCTGGCAGGGAGGAGGAGGGGTGGCCCAGCCACAAAAGGGACTGATTTCCAAGTCCTGGATTGAGGTGAGGTGGAAACTTTAGCTCCCCCAGCCCCCTCACCCTGAGGTGCTGTTTCTATAGAAACAAAAGGCCCATTGTCTTGTCCCTTCCCTGCCTCTAGGGACTGTCTCTCAGCATTGGGTCCCCCAGTAGAGGGCTTAGATTGTCCCCTGCTACCACTGCTGCCTCCAAGGGCATTTTTTCCCCACCATGCCCACAACAAGCCAACCTAGACCAGACCCTCAGGAAGCCCCTCCCCAGAGCACCTGGCTTCAGACCAAGCATGTGTGAGCTCACCTGCATGCAGAGTTCAGAAGCACGAGGGACACCCCACAAGGTCAACCTTGTCCTTCTTTGCTCTCTACAAAGAGGAGTGGCCATTGCCAGCACAGCCTCCACCTACGTAGGTCCCCAGATCCCTCAAGAGGCCCCAGCTCCTTCCAAGTCCCCATTCCCCCAAAGGCTGGGACAAGGGACAGGGACTTGTCTCCCCAGAGGCCCTTTGTAGGGGCCTCCAGGAGCTCCTGGGTGCACAAGCTATTAATGCACCAACTGCTAACCCAATGGCTGGAAGTTCAAGTTCCCCTGAGCACTTTTTTAAAGGAAACCCTGACAGTCTACATCCCAAAAAGTCAGCCCTTGGAAATCCTAGGAAACACAAGTCTGCTCCGACACACATGGGTCAACCCCACTGGGTAACGGGTAGTGGTGGTTGTGGTTGTGGTTGTATACCGTTGAGTCAGAACTGACCCAAACCTGGCATTGCAGACAGTTTACTGAGGCTTAGGAGGAGATTGCCCTGTCTCTAGTAGAGCAGCTGGTGGATTTGAACCATATACCTTTCCATTAGCAGGACAATTCCTTACCACTAAGCCACCAGTTATGGTGGTGCTGGAGGAGAGTATTGGCTATCCTGTGGACGGCCAAAAGAACAAACATGTCTTGGGGAAAGTGCACCCAGAGGGCTCCTTGGAGGCAAAGATGGCGAAGCTTCATCTTACTTTGGTTATGTAGATAGGAGAGGCTATTCCTTGGAAAGGGACCTCCTGCTTGGAAAGATGGAGGGTCAGTGAAGGAGAGAAAGACCCCCAACAAGGTGGACTGACACGGTGACTTCAGCAGTGGACTCTAGTATGTTAGAAATGATGGGGTTGGCCCAGGATAGGGCAGGGTTCAGGCCAGCTGCTCATAGTGGCCTACTCAACTGGACAGCACCTAACAGCAATGACAACAAGCCACCAGAGTACCTTATTGACCCCCCAATGTGGGGGTGCGGCTGGACTATGCCAGGGCCTCTCTCTGGCAACCAAAGGTGAGTGGCTGCAATTCCTGTGAGGGTGCCTGGGCCCCAGGAACCCGAGCTTGGTTCACTCCCTAAGCAACCTCACAACTGTCATCATTAGCTTCTCTCGTAGGACCTCTGCCCAGGGAGGAACCCCTTTTCCAACTGTAAACATTTAGAGCTCACAATAGCAGCCTTGCCGATTGCAGCTGGCAGCACAGTGCTGTCCCCTTCCCCCGTGTCCTGGACGCATCCTTTGACCTGTCTGGGACCCTGACAGCTCAGATCTGTCGCTGTCCTTGGCCAGCACTGTCCTCGCTACCTCTGCCACTTGATACCTTGTCCTGGGAGGTTGGAGACAGAGTAGGTGAAACAGGAAAAAATAGCAAAAGCTAAGAGCTGACAGCCTGTAAAATAGCGTGATAAGAAGTACATAGTTGTCAAACAGCATGCAAATATTTGCGAGCTCAGGTGTGGCCCCTGGGAGAACTTCACAGAAAGGAAGTCGCTGCCTTTGCGGCTGGGGATCCGGGCAAGGGGCTGCCCTGTGGCTTAAGGGCGCACAGCTCCCTCTAGTGGCAGAAGCTGAGAGCCTTTTTCCTCTGCACTCAGCACCGTTGCTCAGGTTCCTGTCTGTACTCTTTCCACGCTCTTAGGACAGGCCTTGGGGAGCAGAGATCCCAGACCTCAGGTAGGAGAGTACCACGGAGGTCCTGGTTAGAAAGGCATATGACAGGCCCCACCCTCGCAAAGAGTCTGCACAGCAGCCCTCAGGAATCTGCATTTTAAGATCCATCCCTAAGCTCCCCCAGGGCCCTGGCCAGCTGGCTTCCATCACACAGACCGTAGCATGCGGCTGGCAGGTGATGTTCTGAGGGCAGAGACCATGGCTCCTTTGCTTTGTCTACTAGGTTGGCATGGTGCTTGGTGCAGAGTAGCTCCTTGTAAATGTGTGTGGAACAAATGAATGAATAAGTCAGGGAAACCAGTGTTGGCATTGCTGTTAGAGCCATCAAGTCAACTACCACTCACTGTGACCCAATGAACAATAGATCCAAACCACCTGCTGTCCTGTGACATCTTCACAGGCTCCAGCGCTCTCGAGGCCATTGTGGTTGTCACTCTGACACTCCATCTTGTTGCCGTTCTTTCTCTCTTTCACTGACCCTCCTCTTTTCCAAACTGTTGTTGTTGTTGTTATGTGCCGTCGAGTTGCTTGCGACTCATAGCAACCCTACGTACAACAGACCTAAACTCTGTTCTGCCCTGTGCCAATCGCACTGTCTCCGACACACTCATTCCAATTACCCCAGTCACTGAATCAATCCACCTCATAGAGGGCCTTCCCCTCCTGCGCCGTCCCTCCACCCTCCCAAGCATGATGTCCCTCTCTAAGGACTGGTCTCTCCTCACAACATGTCCAAAGTATGTCAGACAAAGCCCCAGAATCCTTGCCTCTTTCCAAGCAAGGACTGGCTCCCACTGGTAACACGCACAAAATATGTGGAAGATAATTTTACTATCCTTGCCTCTAAGTTACAATCCCTCCAAGACAAATTTGGTTTCCTTTTTGTTGTTAGGTGCCATCAAGTGGAGTGTTATTCATAGCACCGTTATAGCAACAGATCTGAACCCTCTCCTATCCTGTGCCAACCTCACAATCATGAACATATTCAAGCTTATTGCTGCAGCCATCATGTCAATCCATCTGGTTGAGGGTCTTTCACTGACCCTTCACCTTTCCAAGCATACAAAAAAATGATGCCTTTGAACTGTGGTGTTGGAAGAGAGTTTCTTTTGGTGGTGGTGGTTGTACTGTGGAGTTAGAATCGACCCATAGCTGACCCTCCAGCGGGTTTTCAGGGGCAGTTAATGATATGGGAGGAGGTTGCCCAGCCATCCCCCATGGAGCAGCTGGTGGATTCAAACATCACACCTTTGAGACTGCCACGCAGCTTCTCACCACTAGACCACCTGCACCAGTGAGCTTTCAATGAGCGGCTGGGCTCTTAATCATCTACAGTACCCAAGAGTGCCCCGTGCTGGGCAGACAGGATGTGAAATGCCATCACACAGACTCAGGGAGCCCTCACAACCAACTGGCCTGACGGCACTACTTCACCAAGACCCCCAGGGCTGTGGAACAGCTGGTGGATTTGAACTGCTGACCTTCTGGTTAGCCACTGAATGCTTAATCACTGCACCACCAGGGCTCCTCCTGGGCTGGTTCACTGGCCTCTGAAATGCTGCTGCCTCCAGGGAGGAACTTGGCATCTGCCTGGAAGGTCAAGCAAATGAAACAAGGCACCAGGGAGAGGAAGTAGGCAGGGCTGAGGCCAGGCCAGGGCGAGGAGCCATGCCAGAGGGGGCACCAGCTACGTCTCTCTTCCTGTCAGCTCAGCCTCCTGACCTAGTCTGGGGGTGCCCTAAGGAGTGGATCTGTAGAAGAGTTGGTTCCTTTTGGCCTGGACAAGGTTTGGTTCTTGGCCACTGACAATGGCCTGGTAGCCGTCACCTGGGTCCAGGGCAGGGAGGAGCCGCCAGCACAGAGTCCCGGTTGGCTTGGTGAAGTGCCTCTGCTAATGGCCCGGAAGGCGAGGCAGAGGCCACCTTAATTAAATTCACAGCTGAAGTGATACTGGAAGGTGATGTGCACACCAGGGAGACACCCCTCGCTGTGCGGAGAAGAACTGGCAGGAAATAGCAGCAGCGAGCTCCACCTGGGAAAAGGCAGCCCAGCCAAGGTGGGACAGCAACCCCCACCCCACACAGGCGAGAGGTGTCAGCACTGCCCAGCCTGGCAGAGAGTGGAGCCAGAGACAAGGAGAAATGGCCTGGCTGGACTTGGGGTGGTCAAGGAGGTGGGAATGCATCGTTGGGGCTTCTCATCTCTTTTCCCTCCGTCCACACCCTGAAGTGTAACCCTCTCTGTCCTCTCTGCCTCTACACTGTCCCTGCCCTGTAAGGCCTCCTCAAGGGGCACCGGGTCTAAGGAAGGAGCTGAGCCTTTGGGTTTAGAAGGCCAGAAGCTGGCACTGATAGTCTCTGCGCCGTTGGCCTCTCCACCCTCAGCTGTAAAATGGGACTGCGGAGGTCCATCTCACAGCAGTGCCAGCTGTGCGGATACAGGAGAAGGACTGTGGTTGTGCTTTGGGAGTGGTGAAGTGGCACGTGGTACAACCCACCGACTGACCACCTTCTGGCCAGACTTTGGAGCCACTCATTGTGACTGACTCCTGAGTCCCTTGTCCCTGTTGTGCCCAGCTGTGACTTTCCCTGACAAGCTGGTGGCTGTGTGGGTGGGCCTCAGAGTAAAGCACTGAATTAATTACTACCTGGAAAGGATGGTGGTTCAAATCCACCCAGGGGCATCTCACAAGAAAGACCTGGCAATCTGCTGATGAAAGATAACGCCTATTGACAACCCTGAGAGGCATTGAGTGGCTGGTATTAGAAATCTAATGTGCTGTGTGAGCTGTCACCAAAAACACAGTACAATTCTTTTTCAAAGAAGGAAACCCTTACCAGGCACAGTCCCGCACTTGCACACTTGGGGTTGCCTGTCAGATGCAGCAGATGGCACTGATTTGGTTTTGGTCTGAGGTGTTGGAAGTCACTAAGGGGTACCACAACCCTGTGGTTGCCAAACTGAGGGGTTCTTCCTGAAGCTGCAGGGAAGGAAGACTCCCCTCCCCCGCTCTCATGCCTCTGGGGCTCATCACCCCATCCCTTATCCCTTGTCTCCGCAGGTAAAGCCAGTGTTGTTTCTGCGAAGCCCAACAACTGTGTCATTTCCTGAGCTACAGGATGGTGGCAGGAGGGCCCACGGGCTCCAAGGCTGGGCCCGCCCCCTGCGCTGTGCCCTACCAGGACAGACCCTGCGCCACTTTGCACATTGGACTCCAGGCCAGCCTTCTGCCTAGCAGCCTCTGTCTTGGTCTCAGGGACCCCAAATCCCAGACAGGAGGGTTATCTGCATCTCAAAACAATCCCACTCCAGAGACCTCCCGCCCCAGACAGGGGTCTCTGCCTCCTCACCTCCTTGTTTACACAGAATGGGGGAAGCTCTCCAAGTGCCTGCCCCCCCTTTCTGCCTGGCCTCTCCCTGCATTGGGCTGGCCCCTGCTGCCTCCGGCTTCCACACAGAGTGAGGGTCCTGCCTTTGTGCCTTAATGTGATGGACTCCCTGACTCTTTTGCGGGCTCCCTCCCTACACTTCTGGTCCCTCCAGGAGGCTGGTGGGGTAAAGGAAGAGGACAGTCTGGCTCTGGTCTCAGGTGGAAGGTGTCTGGAGCCGTCTCCTTCAGGGTCCTCCAGCGCACTTTCTGGGTGCTCCTGCACAAAGCCCAGCAGAAAGAAGGGACGTTCCCCCAGTCCTGACACTGCCATTTGGGATGCCCTCACCTGAGGTCTCCTGTCACTCTGCAGGGTCTGGGTGTCTTGGCGCTCCAGGGTCAGCATCTCTGTGGTGACTGCCCACCTCGGGCCTGTTGAGGGATTCTTGTGGTGCTTTCACCTGTTGTCCCCCCACAAGGAGAGGCGTGCCCGAGGTGGGGTGGGTGGTTGGTCCAGGCAGCGGGGCTCTGTAAACAGGTCTGCTTGTCCTCCCTGGAACGGGCCTGAAGCCTCCTGTGCCTTCTCTGTTACACCTGCCAAGCAGGTGGGTCAGTGATGCCATGGTGGCCAGTGACCAGCCAAAGTACCCACAAACTCTTACCCACTGTGAGTGGCAGGGCTGGGCAAGGGGGAAGAATGGACAACCAGGAAATTGCCAGACGGCAGACTCTGTCCCTGAGACAAGCAGAGGCCCAAGGAGGGAACAGCTTTCCCGGCCTCTCATTCTGCACTAAACTTCTGTCCTTAGTTCTTTCCTTCTGGGAAAACCCAAGACACTGCCAGCCCCGTGGTGGACAGACAGACTTCTAGAAGACAGCTGACTGGGAGCAGGAGAAAGGGGGCCGTTGGCCTGCCCAGGAGAGCAAGGGGAAAGGGGGACAACACCTTAGCTCACCTGAGAAGAGGGGTGTTGTCAGGGGGAGCCAAGGTCCCGGGACTCCTCTGTCAGTCCTGGGTCTGGGGGCAGGTGTGCAGCCCCCAGCCCACCTCTTTGAGTTTCCGTGAGGATTAAATGCTTCTTGGGAAGCACTGCCTGGACAAGAGACCTGGAGTGTGGCCATGCTTGTTCTGGGAGGGAGGGACGACACCTCGGCATGTGGGGTTCACCTGACCCTCATCTTCTCAAGTCCAGACAGTATGATAGAGACCCCAGCTCTAGTCAGATGCCACACACTTCCAGGGATAGGGCCCTGGACAAGGCACTGCTTCTAGAAGGTTCTGTGGAGGCCTTGTTGAAACTGTGGGAGAAGCAAGCCTGCTCCTGCTCCCTCTCCTGACCCAGGAGGTCAGGTACCGCTACACCCCCCCCATCTGGGAGCATGGAGCCAGGCCTCCTGCCTCAGTTTCTCCACGTGCCACAACAGGGTTGCTGTCATTTTCCCTATGGGAAAGAGGTGGGGAGGGCAGGCCAGCCCAGAAATAGAAGCAATTCCATGTAGCAGGAAAGGTACCAGGCAGGGCACACCACTCCAGCCTCAGTTTCCCACCTTTACAGAGGTTTGAGCATTGATCTGTGCCCCTTCCCCACCTCCAAATCACTCCCTGCAGGTGTTGCCAGGAGAGGCCCCGGCAGAGATCAATGAGGGTCTGAAGTTGCCGATCGCTTCTGTTCTTGCTCCTCTCCCGAGGCTGAGCCTGTTGGTGGCTCAGGCTTCACCCTCTGGGCCTCACCCTCCGTCTTCACACTTGGACGTGCTCGCTGAGATGTCTCCTCCCTCATCGGGTCTCAGAGGTCCATCTGGCCTTCCCAGCTGGATGGCAAGTTCAAGGACAGGTCGTGCCCTTGGTCCCATCACAGCAGCCTCCACAGGGCTGGGGGCATTGCGAAGTTCCAGGAGGGACAGGAATGAGATCCCAGAGATCTCAGTGGGTGGCCTAGCTGCCACCCCACCAAGCTGCTGCCTTACTGGGGGGACAGAGGTTAGTGTGTTCACTCACCCTTTATGGTGCTTTCAGAGGGTGTCTGCTGACAACACACGCCACACTATGCTGGTACAAAGCTCCACAGACTCAACACCATGCCGTGCCTGTACACAACTCCACAGACTCAACACCATCCATGCCAATACACAACTTTAAAGACTTAACTCCATGCTGTGCCTGTACACAACTTCACAGACTCAGGGATGAACAACATCCGAGATTTGGGAGAAACTGCACCCTCCCACCCCGGGAGAAGGTGGGTGTTTACCCAGCAACAGGGAGTTGCAGCACTGGGACCAGGGACCAGGCTCTGCGACTGCTCGGCTTATTCCTGAAGGAGCCGTGGGCACCCAGGGCTGCATCTGAGGTGTGGTGGGCCTGGCGCGTGCCCCAAACACCACCGTGCAGTTTCTATTAACCATCACCAGCTGTACAAGATTGTTCACCAGGTTAGAACTGGTGTCTGTGTGTAAGAGCCCTTTCTTGACTCCAAGGAGCCATCAGGGTGGCATAATTGGCTGGTGACCAAATGATCAGTGATTCAAATCCAACAGTCACTGCATGGGATAAAGACGAGTGCTCCCCTCCCGTCAAGATTTACAGCCTAGGAAAGCACAGAGGGTCCCCGTAAGTCTGAACTGGGGGGTGCGGGGGCTGCTGTCCTGACTTGAAGGCTTCTCTAGCTGCCCCCCCTCCCCACCCAACCACCCCTCAGCCTCCACCTCCCAGGTCAGCCCTACACTGAGAGCTGCCCAGCCCAGGCCTCGTGTCCACCTAGCTTTACCTGGGACAGTTTCTAGAGGCTGTGGTTGTTCTTAGGTGCCTTCAAGCCAAGTATGACTTAGCAACCCTGAGAACAACAGATCTGACCCCTGCCCTATTCTGTTCCGTCCTCGCCACCTCTGACACGTTGGGCCCATTGCAGAAGTCACTGTGCCGCTCCATCTCATTGAGACTCTTTCACTGACCCTCCACCTTTCCAAGCATGATGTCCCCCTCCGAGAAGTAACTCCTCCCAGCCACGTGCCTGAAGTATGTGAGATGAAGCTTCACCATTTTTTGCCTTCAAGGAGCACTCTGGCTCCTATTTGTTCTTCTGGCAACCTGTGGGTTATTCAGTGCTCTTCTCCAACACAACCCAAGAGGGTAAGGACTGTTTTCTCCTGCCGTCACCCTCCATCAAACTGGAGTAGAAGGTGGCCTGAGGCCAGAGAAGGGTCAAGGAGCTAAAGCAATGTGGAGCGGTAATGAGGGAGGGACCAGCAGTTGCTTTTGTGGGTTTTTTAAAGTAATCTTTCTTCTGTTAAAATGAGTGAGGGGCCCCAAGGCGAGGTCTGGCTGTTGGGTGAATCATCCCGGGTGCAGGATGGGAGTTGGATGTTTGGGCAGAGGCAATTCTAGTGCCTGCCATATGCACCTCTGCGGGTGGGCAGTGAGTGGTTGAAGTGCTTGCTGATACCCAGATGGTCAGCAGGTGGAACCCAAGAGGTGTGTTGATCTTGCATAAAGACCCCAGCCCAGGGATGCTCCGGGGCGGGGCTCCTCTGCAGGGCAGTGGAATCAACTCATCGCAACATGTTTGAGGTTTGTTTGTTTGTTTCTTGAACACCTACTGCAGCCGCCATCATGCTAGATGTTGCAGACTCGGGGCTATCGAGTCTGAACCCCCTCACCGCTGACCCTCCACTGGGTCTCCAAGGAGGTAGAGTGCACCCCTACTCCTTCCACAGACCGCTGGTGGATTTGAACTGCTGGTGATGCGTGGCCTGTGGCCTGGCACACAACACCCTAGGGTTTGCCCCAGAGCTCCCTGGGGAAAGTTAGTCACAAGAGATTTTAAAATAAGACCAACTCAGGAAAGGACCCTGGACAAAGCTTTGCTACATACATATTTGAGGACGGGGTCCCATTAAAGGGCTCTAGTGACAGTGTAACAGGTCAGGCTGCTGAACTATAAGGCCAGTGGTTCAAATCCATCAGGCTGTCCTTACAGGAAAGGTAGGCCATCACTTCCTGTAAAGATGCATTGTCTCAGAAACCCAATGCATGTTGGAATTGAGGCAAGGGGACTTTCGTCGAGGGGTGGCAGGGTGGGTGTGGGAGGCTTATTAAGCTGTGTGACGAGCAATGCAGATCTTAACCTCGTCTTCTGGACCCTGTGACATGCTGACCTGATCTGCTCCTCTCCCGAGCTCTCTCAGCCTGGCACTGTCCACATTTTCGGGTTGGGGACTGTTCACTGAGGGAGGGCTGCCGCACCTTGGAGGACGCTGAGTGGCATCCCTGACCTCTGCCCGTGCTGGGTACCAGGAGTAGCCCTCCTGATGAGACAACCCCAACCACATCCCTGCACCCGAAAGAGCCTGCTGCCACCTGTCAATTCTGAGTCCGCGTCCCTTCCATTGGGCTTCTGAGGCTGTCAATCTTTACTGGAGGAAACCACCATCCCTCTCACCCAGAGCAGCCCGTCAATTCCAACTACTGACCTTCCTGTCAGCAGCGCAATGCTGAACGCACTGTGCCACCAGAACTCGTTCAAGATGCCCTACGTGTTGCCAGATGTCCCTTGCAGGGTCTGATCGTCGGGGTGAGGACCCATTGCTGTCCGCGTGCAGTGTCTCCCTGAGCCCTTAGACCTTGCTCCTCTGCCTGTCAGCATCTGAGACTCGGTCACCTGGGACATTCGCATTAGTGTCTCCCATCTCTGCTCCCCTTACCTGGCCTGGCTCGTCCCTATGCTGACTCCCCAGAACCCGAGAACAGGAGCGTTTATGTACCCACATCTCCACATCTGCCTCCTTCCACTCAGCTCCCCTCCCAACCTGTTGTCCCCTGTCTCCTGCCTCAGCTACACCCCACGCAGAAAGCTCCACCCGTCCTGCCTGTGGGCCCCCCACCCCAGCAGTGTCGTTGACTCCAAGAGTCACCAGAGTGGCCAACAGGGAGTGAACTACACTGGTCACAACAGACCATACAGGACCTCAACCTGGACGTCATCACCACTTCCTGCTCCAACCTCAGCAGGGGCCCCAGCAGCAGTTAATTAGGCTGCAGTGAGCATGGCTGTCGTTAATCATCTGGGGGTGTCCTGCCTGCCCCCCCCAGAGGACACAGCATTTGCACTCTGGTGTGTACACAACTGCGTGGGGGTAGAGGGTTCATGAGCGGAGCCCCACCAGAGGGGAGGGGACACGGCAAGGGTGGAAGCGAGGACGCTGAACAGGTGCTGAGTCAGCTCCCAGTCCTGCCAAGTCCAGGCCCAGGCTTGTTGCCGCTGTCCTCGGGACCTCTGCCCTCCAGCTCCCAGACACCCGCTTCGGCCCAGTGCGCTGAGGCCTGGAACGATGCCCAAGCGGCACTCAGAGTTCCCAAACTTGAAAAGCAGGTTCTGTGAGCACTGGGGCTCAGCTGTCTCGTTCATTGTCGACCCCACGCTGCCCACTTGGTACTCATCTGCCAAATGGGTGCAAACTTGACAGCGACTCGGGTCGAGTCCAACTCAGCTCCGCAGCGTGCATCCTAGTGGAGCTGTAGACGGTTCTCAGTGGCTGCTGTCTGGAAGAGCAAGTTCCCATGCCTTCCTGTCTAGCCACCTCTGGGTGGATTATAACAGCCAAGATCGCAGCCAAGATCGCTAACAGTTTGCACCACCCAGGCCCGGAAATATAGCGCTCACCGATGCATAGCCCATCCTCCAGCCGGTCATGAGAGGCTGTGGATCGCAGGAGAAGAGATTGCCCAACTTTCTCCCTCGAAGCAGCTGGTGGATTTGAACCACCTGCCTTTGTCTTGGCAGTGCAACTCCTTACCCACTAGACTATCAGAATTTCCTCCAATACAGAAAGTGGGTCAAATTAGCAATGCTGGAGTTTGCGGAATTGGTCCCAGCCTTTCCAGTCTCATCCCTGGCTTCTGAGAGTCCTCATGGATGCTGTGGGATTCTCCCCTTGGCTGGTGGATCCCCTAAGGGCTGCGTCTGCCCCAGTGCTTTGCTCTGGAAAGGGTCCTGTTTAGCTCGTGTTCTGCCTGGCAGTCCTTATCCGCCAAGTCTTCCAGCTGAGTGGCCCAGCCCCAGGATCGATCTCCCAGTTCCTCTGAGCGCCTGTGAGACAAGAACACAGAAGCAGGGCGGGAGGAAATGGGCCTGAGGTCGGGTGCTCGCTGAAATGAGGAGGACTTGAAGTACTTACTGAAGAAGATCAAAGACTAGAGCCTTCAATATGGATCACACTTGCACATAAAATAAAAATCCTCACGACTGGGCCAATAAATAGATAGCACAATGATAAATGAAGAGAAGGCTGAAATTGTTAGTGATTTCCTCTCACTTGAGTCTGCAATCAATGCCCGTGGAAGCAGCAGTCAAGGAATCAAATGAGGGGGGAAACTAAGAAGAGATAAATAATGTACAGTGCATTGTAGAAGATGAGGGTGACAACTGCTTAAACAGAATATATGATTAGGTATTATTTGCATGACAACAGTCCAGAATAAGAGCTGCATAGTAACGTGGACTGGGGCAGGGGGGAGATTGTGTAACAATGAAAGAATTTTTTTCTTTTTCGAAGAGAAAAGTGAACTGGGTAGGGGGTAGAGGTGGGCAGGGAGGAAAATGTGCAACAATGAATGAATGGAAATCCATGTTCGCTATAAACTTCCATTAAAATCCCAATTTAAAAAAAATCAAACGCGTTGCTTTGGGTAACTCTTGTCATCAAGGACTTCTCTCAAGTTCTGAAGAGCCAGAGTGTCACTTTCAAGACCTGACACTTGCTACAATAAGAATACCAGAATGAGGCAAGCTCTGGTGGCCTAGTGGCAAGAAGTTGCATTGCAATCCCAGAGGTGCAAGGTTCAAATCCACCAGATGCTCTGCCGGGGAAGGAGGGACAGTCTCCTCCTGTACCTGTCAGATCTGATTTGACGGCACACACACACACACACAAAATAATAAAATAAAAATAATTTTTTTAAAAAAAATACCAGAGTGAGAAAAAGAAATAAAGTGCACCTGACCCAACCTATTGTCCTTTCAGATGCTTCACTTGCATGGGGACGTTGGACATTGAATAAGGAATATGAAAGAATTGGTCCCTTTGAACTGTGGTGTTGGAGAAGAATATTGCATATTCTGTGGACGGCCAGCTGAACCAAGTAACCTGTCCTGAACAAAGTGCAGCCAGCTTGTTCTTTTAAGAAGCTAAGCTGGTGAGACTTGGTCCCACAGACTCTGAGCATGTTACCAGGAGGAGATAATGGCTACCGAAGGTCATCATACTTGGGAAAGTAGAAGGGCAGTGACATCGACAGGACCCTTGTGGAGATGGACTGACCAGTGGCTACTGCAGTGGGCGTGAGCCCAGCCCAGCTCATGATGTTGGTGCAGGACCCAGCGCGACTTCCTTGTGCTGTACATGGGGGTCTCTATGAGTGGGCATCAACTCGGCCACATCTCACAACACCTTGATCCCTGGCTCTGGACCTGCCTAGAGCACTTCCGTTGTCCCTCCTGGCCTGTCCAAGTGACAGCCTGCTAGGAACAAGGTTTCATCCGGAAAAGTGGGTGGAGGACAGGGTGCTGTCTGCAGCCACCAGGAAGCAACTCCAAGAACAGATGTCCACGCGTAGCAGGAGGTCGGCCAGAGTAGGCAGCAAGGGGGTGGGAGCCGGGGGAGGACGTTGGACAGGGCAAGGCAGGCAGTGTTCCTGCTGCCGCAGCCCCCAGGGCACATGCAGACAGAAAGCCCCACTTCGTTCTTACTGGGCTACCTAAGCAGCCCATTTCCCTGGGCATCTCGGACTCCCTGCCTCATCTCTTCCTGCTTCTGCCCTGCAAGCTGGGTGGTTGGACAGGGATTCTACAGCAGCAGAAGGCTTTCTTTGCTCATTCATTCAAGGGATGCTTACTGTGTATCAGGCCTGGATGTTGAAAATGGTTACGCACTTGGCTCATAGCCAGAGATTGATGTTTCAAAGCCACCCATCAGTACCTCGGAATGCAGGTCAGGAAATCTGCTTCCCAAAGGTCACGGACTTGAAAACCCATTGTTGTTATGTATCATCAAGTAGACTATGACTTATAGTGACCCTAGGAACAACAGATCTGTACCCTGTCCTGTAGTCTGTGCCAATCTCACAATCTCTGACATTCTTGAGCCTGTTGCTGCAGGCAACATTGTATCAATCCATCTTTTGAGGATCTTGCTCTCTTTCACCAACCTCTACCTTCCCAACCATGATATTCATCTCCAAGGAATAGTGCAGCCAGAGTGCTCCTTGGAGGCACAGATGACAAAGCTTCATCTCATATAATTTGTTTGGGCAATATTGTTAGGAAAGGCCGGTCCTCAGAGAGAAGAGGCCACCAGAGACTGGTGGGGTTTTTTGGGGGTTTTTTTTTGTTGTTGTTGTTTTTAAGGAAAGAAGTTTTTATTATGGCTCTCAGGCTCATAGGCTCTGTTCTCTAACCCAGGCCAGAGAGAGAGGGAGAGATGGAGAGACAGGCTTTCAGGAAGGGTCCGAGATGTTTGCTCCGACCGGTGGTTTTAAGGCCGTCTTAAGACAGTATGTGTAGGTAAGACAGTATGTGTAGGTGCAGCTTGCTGTGATCCCAGCTGAGGCTCCCAGTGGGAAGAGGGCCGGCTCAAGAACAGCCAGGCTGGGCCTGGAAGCCTGATTCTGCAGCTCAGTAGCTGGCCGAGTCTTGTGGTGAATTCCATCAAGTGGACACCCAGCCCCACCCCGATCTCCTCCCCTGCGTATCAGCAATGTTCCTGTTGTGTCCATGACACTAAAAGTAAATACTCAGCCACCTGGAGTCTGTGTCAAAGCCCAGGTTTTAAGAGAAAGTGGAGAAAACCTGCAGAAATGGAGCTGCTGTTTATAAGCACTTCCTGGCCAGCCCCACAATCCCAGGGGCATCCCACCCCCTCCCAGTTTAGCAGGGGGCTTACTGGTTCTAAAAGTGAAAAAGATGTTATATAATGGTTCAAAAGTCCCCATGCATGACTTCCCTTGATAGTTTTGGGTGAAATTAAAACCCTTAGCTTGTTCTTGTAGAGAGTTCGTTGTGGATAAAACACAAAACCTGACCAAAGGAGCAGAACTCGGGCAGAGAAACCTAGCGACCCAGATCGTAGAAGCCAGTCCTGTCTCCTCCTGTCTGTAGATGTCAGACCTCCTCTTGGATCCTCTCATAACCAGGCTTTTGCATTGTCTCTCTCGCCAGCTGGAATGGGACACGTTCAAGGGCAAGGATGGTCCTGGGGGCTCTGCCCAGCATAGGTAGCCCTGGAGAGGACAAGTTCCACGTGGCTTCCATAAGAGCCTGTGCAGCTGAAAGCACCATGGTGAAAGGCTGACACCTTGTGGCCAGGTCATGACATAACACATCCACTAGTAAAAGCAGCAAGGAGCCCGGGTTGAGGCCAGAGCCCACATAAAGCGCCAGTATCAGGATCGGTGGCCACTGAGTCAGGCCCTGTTCATGGTGACCGTCAGAATAGGGCGCTATATCATGGGGTCCTCAGGGGCTAGTTTCCTTTTTTGCATGTTTTTAAAAATCATCTGTTCATTAAAATTAATAAAATAAAATTTTTTTAAACCAAAAAAATAATCTGATTATTTCTTTTTTTAATTGCTATTTCAAGGAAAGTTTCTAGAGAACTTGGGTTTCCGATCATTCATTGTTGCACATTTTCCTCCCTGCCCACCCCATTTCATTTTTTTCTCTTTGAAAAAAATTCTTTCCTTATACAATTCCCTCCACTCCCCTGACCAGTTTACTATACAGCTCTTAAGCAGATCACCGGTTCTTTCTTCTGAAGTTCCCCTAGGTAGCTTTAAATCCTTTAACCTTTCATTTAGCAGCCAAGCATGTTAACCACCTGTATGACACAGAAACTCCTGAAAAGGGCTGGGTAGTAAATATTCTAGACTCGGTAAGCCTCTACCTGAAGGAATGCTGGTGCAATTCTGAAGTCTTGTGTAGACGATGCATAAAATCAGCCATGACTCGGAAACATTAATGTCATATCCGTGTCATGTGGCACAAAATATACTCTTTTTTATTTTCTTTCCTATGCATTTGAAAGTGTAAGAACCAACTAGCTCACAGACTCTGCCAAAACAAGTGTTGGCTAAATTTAGCTCCCAGGTCATAGTTTGCTGAGACCTGGCCTCAGATACCTCCTCTGGGCTTCTACCCCCAGCACTAATCTTCTACTGGCTCTGTCGGGGTGTTTACAGACAGAGCTTGGAGTGTTGTGGTTTGGGTCCTACAGTACAGTCACATAGCAAATATCACAATTAAGTAAATCATGCAAATGCTATTTTGTTTCCTGGTTTGTTGTTGTTATGTGATATCGAGTCACCTACGACTCATAGCAACCCTGAGTACAACAGCCCTAAGCCCTGTTCTATCCTGTGCTAATCTTATTGTTTCTGACAAACCTACCTACCCCCATTACCCAAGTCACTGAATCAATCCATCTCATCGAGGATATTCCTCTCCTGCACTGTCCCTCCACCCTCTCAAGCATAAGTCCCTCGCCAAGGACTCTGTTATCTAAAGTATGTCAGATGAAGCTTCAGAATCTTTGCCTCCAAGGAGTAGCCTGATTTAACCCTCTCCAGGATGAACAAGTTCCTTTTCTTAGTAGTCCATGGTTTATTCAATACTCTTCTTCAACACCACAGCTCAAAGGCATCAATTCTCCTTCTATCATCTCTAGTCATTGTCCAGCTCTCTGACACATAACAAGTGATTGCAAAGATCATGGCCTGTGCACCTTGGTCTCCAGACTGACATCATTGATCTTCAGTACTTGAGAGTTCTCTGATAGCAGACTTTCCCACCGTAATATGTCTTTTCATTTCCTGGCTGCTAGTGCCAAGAGTGTTGATTGTGGAGTCAAGCAAACTAAAGCTGTGAACAGTCTCAATCTCTTCACTACCCATCATGATGCTGCCGATTGGCCCAGTGGTGAGAATCTTTGTTTCCTTTATATTGAGCTTCAATCCATAGTGAAGGCTGCAGTCCTTGACTTTCTGCAGCAAGTACTTCAGGCCCTCTTCAGTTTCAGCAAGCAGGGTTGTGTCATCTGCATAACGCAGATTGTTGATGAATCTTCCTCCAATTCTGATGTCACCTTTCTCCTCATATAGCCCAGCCTCTCGAATAATCTTTTATGAATGTATATTGAAAAGATATGGAGATAGGATAAATCCCTGGCATATACCCTTCCCAATTTGGAGCCATGCAGTGCTTCCTTGCTCTGTTCTGACAACTGCCTCCTGGTCCAAGTATAAGCTTCACTTTGGCACAATCAAGTGTTCTGGGATTCTCATTCTTCTCAGAGTCAGCCACCATTTGTTGTGATCCACACAGTCAAATGCCTTTGCATGATCAATGAAACACATATAGACAATCCTCTGGTATTCCCTGCTTTCAGTCACAATCCATCTAATATTAACTACAATATCCCTAGTACCACAACCCCTTCTAAACCCAGCCTGGACTTCTGGCAGTTCTATGTTGTTGTTGATTACTTTCAAGTTGAGCACGACTCATAGCGACCCTATGAACAAAAGGCCTGAAGCCCCTCTACAACTATTGACATTTATAAAAGGTCATAGAGTTTCTGGAGGCATGTTATTTAGGAAGTGGATGCCCCTCCTGCTTCCAAACCTGTCATAGTATGTCATTGTTTTTATTTTCCATTGAGTCGCCTGCAATGTATAGCAACCCTATGTACAGCAGCTCTGAACCCATCCCTGTTCCTGAGCTAGATTTACTAACACCGACACACCAACCCCCATCGCCCCAGTTATTGTATCAACCATCTCATCCGGGGTCTCTCTCTCCTGTGCTGTCCATCCACCCTTCTGAGCATGATGTCCTTCTCCAAGGACCAATCTCTCCTGGCCATGTGCCCAAAGTAAGTGAGGTAAAGCTTCAAAATCCTAGCCTGCAAGGAGAGACTTGGTTTCACCCTCTCCAAGACAGACTTACTTGTTTTCTTGGCAGTCCATGGTATGTTCAAGACTCTTCTCCAGCACCACAATTCGAAGGCATCTATTCTTCCTTCTTTTGTCATCCTTAGTCATTGTCCAACTCTCTGAAGTATAACAAGTAATTGAGAGGAACATGGCTTGGATTAGGCGTACCTTTGTATCCAATGTTGCTCTTCCGCACTCTGGTGAGGTCCATGGTAGCAGATTTTCCCAATGCAGTTCGTCTTTTGAACCTCTTCTCCATCTAATATGGTACTGCCAATTGTCCCAGTGGCGAGAATCTTTGTCTTCTTGATGTTGAGCTTCAATCCATATTGCAGACTACAGTCCTTAACATTTTGCAGCAAGAGCTTCAGGTCCTCCTCAGTTTCAGCAAGCAAGGTTAGAGTTCTCTGTACATTCAAAAATTGTTTTCATTATACATCTAGTGTTGTTATTGTTGTTGATTGCCATCGAGTTGACTACGACTCATAGGAACCCTATGAACAAAAGATCTGTAGCTTTTCTATAACTATCGTTGTATCTCAAAGTTTGTACAGTTTCCAGACGTATGTTTACTTTATAGTCTATTAGTGTGCAATGTTGTGGTGGTGGTGTACCATCGAGTCAGAACCAACTCATAACTGAGCCTCCAGCAGATTTTCAGAGGCTTTAAATCAAACGAGAGGAGATTGTCCATCTTTTTCCTTCAAAGTAGCTGGTGGATTTGAACCGCATGTCTCAGGGTTGACAGAGCAACATCTTGCCAATAGGCCATCAGTATGCAATAGCAGTATGAAAGAGTGAAATAGCATAAGAATTGTCAACCGGGGACACAGACTTCCACATACACCGTGGGGGAAATGCCACTAAGAGATGTCCTCAACAGAGTTGCCACAAAACTTCTATTTGTTAGAAAGAAAAAAAAAAAACCCACACAAGACCTGCAATATACAATAAATCTATGCTTACTAAAATGAGCTTTGTCTGTATTTTGTTATTGTCTGTTAGGAAAAGTCCCCTAAACGCCCCCTCAACCACTACAACCAGATTGGTGCCACAAAACCTTCTTCTTAATAGGAATTCTGAAGCTCTTGCTGGTTTTGACCCACCTCTAAAAGTCATATAGGTCCTCCTGTGGTGCCCAGCCTGTGCTCGGGGACATACAAGAGCCTGGGCTTAGCAAATACTTTAGTCATTTGTTCAAACATTCTTGTTGACAACCTATTATGTTGGTCAGTCAGGCTTTGTGCCCTTAAGAGGTTTATAACTTAGGAAAGTGCATACAGGAGGCAAGGATTATGAGGGAGAAGCATGGGGATGTGAAAGCCCAGAAGAAGTGTTTAGCACAACCTGGAAGTGGTGGTCAGGGAAGGCTTCTTGGAGGAAGAGGTGATCTCTAAGCTGATCCGTTAAGCTTGCGACACAAAATAGTATTCTCTATACTCTGTTTGTGAGGCATGGCACGTTTGAGGGCTCAGGGCAATTTTGGTGTTCTTTGGGCCCCACGTGGGGGCCGGCAGAGCAGACATGCCAGATGAACTGGGGGTCTGGCAGAAGGACTTTGCCAGCATTTGGGCATGCCGGGTTGGTGAGACCCTGAAAGGTCGTGTCCCGCCTAGGGCCTTGGGAGACAATGTCAGCTAAATCCAGACTCTGGCTCCTTGAGGCATGGCAGGTTTAAGGGCTCAGGGCAATTTTGGTGTTCTTTAGGGTCAGCAGAGCGGACATGCCAGACGAACTGGGGGTCTGGCGGAAGGTGGATGATTTTTCATCTGCGGCCCTCGGGCCTGTCTTTCATTGCTTTTGTTCAGACATTCCTCTAGGTCGTATAGTCCTGGTGTACAAGTTGCTTGTGGTTGCTGTGAGGCCAAACACTGTAACACTGATGTGTGTCAAATGCGTTAATGGCTGCTTACCCAGTGCAGAGAGTGGGGTGGAGCTCCCCGATTAAAACAAGCTTGGAAGGAGGAGTGGCATCCACTTCCGTAATAGCTTGCCTCCAGAAACCCTATGAACCTGGAGAGAGGATGAGAGACACCCAGATGTTGAGGACTCTCCTTCATAGGGTCGCTATGAGTTGCCTGCAACTCGCAGCTACAACAACAACTCTGTTTGTAAACCTCCAGCAGAGCTGATGCATATAAACAGGAAATAGGGGAAGCTCTCCCTTATTTACTCCTTTGAAGTACTATTTACTCCGAAGAAGTAAATAGAGGAGAGGGTGTGGGGTAAGACTTTCCAGGAAAAGGTCCAGAACCTAGGCAATACTCTGTCTTTTAGAGGGCCTATGGCCATCAGACATACTTGGCATTTTTTGTCAGGAGGGACCAGTTCTTAGAAAAGGACATCTTGCTTGGAAAGGTGGAGGGCCAGAGAAGGAGAGAAAGGCCCTCAATGAGCTGGATTGACTCAGTGACTGTAGCAATGGGCATGAGAACAGCAGAGACTGTGAGGACGGCTCAGGATCGGGTGAGGTCTAGACCCGCTGTTCACAGGGTCGCTGTAAGTCAGAGTTGACTCAGTGGCATCAAATGACACAATCATCAGAAAGGAGCCCTGGTGGCACAGTGCATAGCGTGGTGGATTGCTAAGTGAAAGGTTGAAAGGTCAGTATTTCAAATCCATCACCTTTCTTGGGGAGAAAGCGGGGCAATCTCCCCCCATAAGGATGTACAGTCCCCGAAGCCTGATGGAAGGCTGAGAGCCAGAACCAAGTGGGCCGCAGAAACACCTTGGAGGTGCAGGTGTTAAGCACTCGACCTCTGACCAAAAGGCCTGCAGTGAGGGTCCACCAGCTGCTTTGCCGGAGATGGGACTGACTGTTTCCATGGAGATTTACAGCCCTGGGAAGCTCTATGGGGCAACTTTACACGGTACCATAAGAACTCCATGGGTCAGTGAGCTCTGGTGGCCTAGTGGAAAGAAGCTGCACTGCAATTGCAGAGTTGTGCGGTTCAAATCCACCAGATGCTTTGCTGGAGAAGGGGGAACAATCAGATCTGATTTGACTGTACATACACAAAATAATAAAATAATAACAATAAATCTTTATTAAAAACAGAGACATTGTTGTTGTTGTTATGTGCCATCGAGTCGTTTGCGACTCATAGCGACCCTATGTACAACAGCCCTAAACCCTGCTCTATCCTGTGCCAATCGCATTGCCTCTGACACACCCATCCCGATTACCCCAGTCACTGAATCAATCCACCTCATAGAGGGTCTTCCCCTCTTGTGCTGTCCCTCTACTCTACCCAGTATGATGTCCCTCTCTAAAAACCTGTCTCTCCTTACAACATGTCCAAAGTATGTCAGACGAAGCCCAAGGAGTAGCCTGGTTTAACCCTCTCTAGGATGAATCTGTTTGTTTTCCTAGCAGTCCATGGTACATTCAATACTCTTCTCCAGCACCACAGCTCAAAGGCGTCAATTCTCCTTCTATCCTCCCTAGTCATTGTCCTACTCTCTGATGCATAACAAATGATTGCAGAAACCATGGCCTGTACCAGGTGGACCTTAGTTTCCAGAGAGACACCGTTGTTCTTGAGTAATTTAGAGAGGTCCCTAACAGCAGACTTTCCCATCGCAATATGTTTTTTGATTTCCTGGCTGCTGGTGCCAAGAGTGTTGACCGTGGAGCCAAGCAAACTGAAGCTGTGAACAATCTCAATCAAAGAGACATTTTTAAAAAAAAAAAGAACTCCATGGGTCATAATCAACTCTGCAACAAATTGCTGGGTGTGCACATGGTAAGCACTTGACTACTAGATAAAAGTTGCCACTTGAAACCCACACAGAGATGCTTCCTCAAGGTTACAGCCTTAGAAACCCCAAGAAGCAGTTCTCCTTGGTACACATGTTAGAACCGACTCGATGGTCTGTGTGGTAACATAGTTATCAAGGGCACCGTGAAGACAGACTTTGCCCAACTACTCCAGGCTGCTTTCAGGTTGCAGTGAGAAGTTTAGAGACATTTTCCCTCTTAGGTCTCGCTGCCAAGTCAATCTCAATGCATGTTGTTCTTAGGTACTGTTACGTCAACTATGAACAAAACTCATGGTGACCTTATGAACATACGATCCGAATCTTCCCCTATCCTGCGCCATCGTTGAAGTCACAGTGTCAAATCCCGACTCCGTGAGCAGAGTAAAACGGCCCACTGGGTTTCTGACTCTGTCATCGTTAGTAGACTACCACATCTTTCTCCAGTTTTGAGTTCAAACCATTCATTCACCTGGTCAACAGTCAAGCATATGTTCACAGTGAGACCAAGATGCCTCCTTTTCCTTCTAACCATGCAGAATTAGCTACCATGGAGCCTCAGGAAGGGAAGAAATGGTGGCTGAGGTCACCTCAGGCTGTAAAAAGATCCCTACAGCCGGGGTGAGAGTGAGTCTGGCGTCAAACCAAGTGCTGAGAGGTTCCATGATGCTGAAGTGACTTACCTGACGAGGCTCTTCTAAGCCAGTTAGTCTTTGTTTCTCTCATCACGTTGCTGCCCGTAATTATGCAAATATTTGCATCTGTGGCCCATTTAGGGGATTGGATAGCTTGTTAATATAAATAAGGCAAATGGCACCTTCCCAGTGGGGCCACGCAAACAAGATGTGTAGTACACAAATGAGGGGATTGATCCTCTTGGCCATTCCAGCAGGCTTAAATGATGCTGTCCCATAGGTGGGAAATGGGAATCTCAGTCACCACCACCAAGAAAGAAGAACCAGAGAGCACAAAGCATTCCTCTGCGCTTGAGATCTCCGCAGGAAACAGAGAGGGGAAACCGTAACACCAGGGAGAAAAGTGCAAGACGGTAGCCGAAATAGTGGCAGGAAAGAACCAAAACTTAGTATCAAGGATAGAGCTGTGTGCTCCCAGCCCGTGAAGTGAGAAATCTGAGTCTTCACTGGTGAAGTGGGTGCCTCTGGGCACTTGCCAGGGGAACCAGATCTGCTGATTCACATGGAGCCAGCGCCAAGCTCTTTGGGCCTGGGCCTCCTGGAGGGGTGGGGGTGGTTCAGAAATGGAAGCGCTAAAGGAGCTTTGCAACACTTGCTTGAGCGGGACAGAAGCCAAGGCTGCCAGGCCAAAGGTCAGGCCAGCCTGAGAAGCAGCTGTCCTACAGGATCCAGACTGAAACGGTCTCCCCATGGTCCTCCACCTAAATTCTAACAGGTTCCTTCCGCAGTGAGCCCCACAGTCCTAAGTACTGATTTCTGTGAGTTTTGAATGGCCACGGTGAGGAATTCCTGAACGTAGTGGAGAAGTAGTGAGAGTCTTGGGCTGGTCGGTGTTGGAATCAAGGGTCAGGAGGTGTGAGTGTGGGAGGAGGGGCGTGCCCAGCCTCATTGGAACCAGCTTTGGGCAGAAGGTATGTTGAAGAGGATCACTCCCTTCGTGTTGTTAATAGAGGTCAGGTGCTGCCGTCTCCAAGCCCACCTACTGCTTGAGGGGGGCCACCTCAGGGGCTTGACTCTCACCCTGGGACTTCTCCATCCTGACACCTGCCTTCTTGTGACCTCATTCCTGAGGTTAAAAAACATCAGAAGGCCCTCAGAGAAGGGACTTGTGGCAAACTTTGAAGGTGCAGGCTTGGGTACAAGGGAGGAGGGGTACATGCTAGGCAACAGGAACGGAGTGAACAGACTCACCTCAGAAGAAACATGCAAGATCCAGCTGAGGGGCCGCCAGGTGAACAGCTCCCCTGGGTACCACGCCCAGGTGCTCACTGTGTGACGTTCACACCCCAGACAGGTATTACTCTCCTCAGCTCCACCAACTGAAAACAGAGGGACAGTGAGCCCTTTTGTAACCTCCCTCTAACTGTTTCCTCTGCTGCATTTGTGAGGGAATTATGAACATATCAAATGCTTAAGGCAGTGCCTGACGCTAGAGCCAGCTCCACAGGCTTATGACCTGGACAGTCCCCGGGGTGCTCACTCAGCAGAGCGGAAGGTCCCACATGTGGTTTTGGTTCCCACAAGTACTGTCCTTTTGTTCTGGGTCACACAAATTATATAGCTGGTCTTGCCTAGCACGTGTCAGTATATGCTTGAAAATGTCATTGATGTTGTTATGTGCCCTTGAATTGATTCTGACTCACAGTGACCCCGTGTGACAAAGTAGGACTGTCCCTAAACTTTGTGGGAGCAGGATGTAAGGTCTGTCTCCCGCAGAACTGAGCAGGTTTGAAGCTGCCAATCTTTCACTTAGCTGGTGAGCACTTACCCATGACAGTACCAAAGCTCCTGTGTTGGTGGTGTTGTTATGTGCTGTGAAGTCGCCTGCGACTCACAGAGATCCTAGGGACAACAACCCTAAACCCTGCTTTATCATATGCCAGTCTTACTGTCTCTGATACACCTACCCCCATTACCCCAGTCACTGAATCAAATCCATCTTATTGGGGGTCTTCCTCTCCTGCACTGTCCCTCCAACCCTCCCAAGCATGATGTCCCTCTCCGAGGACTGGTCCCTCCTTGCAACGTGTCCAAAATATGTCAGGCGAAGCTTCAGAATCCTTGCCTCCAAGGAGCAGCCTGGTCTCACCCTCCCTAGGACCAGCCTGCTTGCTCTCTTGGCAGTCCATGATATATTCAGTAGTCTTCTCCAGCACCACAGCTCAAAGGCATCAATTCTTCTTCTATCCTCCTTAGTCATTGTCTAGCTTTCTGATGCATATCAAGTAGTTGTAAAAGCCATGGCCTGAATGAGGCACACCTTAGTCTCCAGACTGACATCTTTGCTCTTCAGTATTTTGGAGACATTTTTGACAGCAGACATTTCCAATGCAATTCATCTTTTAATTTCCTGGCTGCTGGTACCAAAAGTGTTGATTGTGGAGCCAAGCAACTGGAAGCTGTTAGCAATCTCAATCTCAATCTCTTAATCATCTATCATGATGCAGCCAATCGGCCTAGTGGTGAAAATCTTTATTTCCTTGATGTTGAGCTTCAATCCATATTGAAGGTTGCAGTCCTTGACCTTCTGTAGCAAGAGCTTAAGGTTCTCCTCAGTTTCAGCAAGCAGGGTTGTGTCATCTGAGTAATGCAGATTGTTAATGAGTCTACGTCCAATCCTGATGCCACACTTCTCATAGAGCTCAGCCTCTAGAATAATCTTTTATGGATATAGATTGAAAAGATATGGAGATAGAACACATCCCTGGCATAGACCCTTTTCAATTTTGAACCATGCAGTGTTTCCTCGCTCTGTTCTGACGACTGCCTCCTGGTCCAAGTATAGGTTTTACATTGGCACAATCAAGTGTTCTGAGATTCTCATTCTTTCCAGAGTCAGCCACAGTTTGTTGTGATCCACACCGTTAAATGCCTTTGCATAGTCAATGAAACACAGATAGACTTGCCTCTGGTACTCTCTGCTTTCAGCCAAGATCCATTAGGTATAATGTCCCTTGTACCACGGTCTCTTCTAAACCCAGCCTGCCCTTCTGGTCTGGCAGTTCTCTGCTGATGTGCTGTTCCAGCCCTTTTTGGATAATTTTCAGCAGTATCTTGCTTGCATGTGATATTAATCATATTGTTCAATAATTTCTGAACTCTGTCTGGTCATCTTTCTACGGAATGGGAACAAATACAGATCTCTTCCAGTCAGTTGGCCAAGTGGTTGTCCTCCAGATTTCTGAGGTGTGTCCAACTTGCTGAGTGTGTCCAGGGCAGCGTCTGTGTGTTGAAATATGTCAGTTGGTATGCCAATACGTTTATCATTATCTTATAGTCTAAGATTATCAATCCAATTAAGTCTACTTGTGTTAGACATGAGGAAACAGCCCAGGTATTTCATGTGACTCATACAAAGTCACACAGAGAACAGGCTGCAGAATGAAGGCTGGAGCTGAGGGATGAAAATAGCTATCTTAGAGGTGAAGGTCAAATGCAGAGTAGTCCCCGTGGCCATGGCCAGAAGACAACATAAGGAGGAAGGGCTGCCAGACGACTTTAAAGGTGCACAGGGAAAGAGGTGGTAAGGAAAAGAGCATGAACAGTTGTAGAGGTAGGAGGGAAGCTGGCTATTTTGAGAAACTGAGAGAAGATTCTCAGAGTAACACGTTGTGGCGAAGTCATGGAAACGAGGGCTGAGAAAGGCTCTTGGAGCTTGGCCACAGGGAGGTCATGGATGAGCTTAGAGAAATTAGTTTCAGCAGAGAGTGAGGGCTGCAAGCCAAGTTTGAAGAATGAGAAGGCACGGATGCAAGGCAGTGGAAATAGCTTATTATTGTCAGCTGCCCTAGAGGCAGCCCCCGGCTCAAAGAGACGTTGCTAAGCAGAACTGCCCCATAGGGGCAGTCCTTGGCTGTCATCTTTATGGAAGCAATTTGCTAGGGCTTCCTTCCTCGGAGCCACTGGGTGGCCTTGAACTACCAACATTTAGGTCAGCTATTGTGCAATGTCAAGAAGACAAAGATTCTCACCACTGGACCAATTGGCAGCATCAGTTTGGATGGTGAAGAGATTGAGGTTGTTCACAGCTTTTGTTTGCTTGGCTCGGCAATCAACACTCTTGGTACCAGCAGCCAGGAAATTAAAA
>NW_006399836.1:5431687-5438157 GCF_000299155.1 Elephantulus edwardii | reverse complement strand
CTTTGAGCTGTGGTGCTGGAGAAGAGTATTGAGGATACCATGGACTGCCAAGAAAACACACAGATTTATCCTAGAGAGGGTTAAACCAGGCTGTTCCTTGGAGGCAAGGATTCTGAGGCTTTGTCTGACATACTTTGGTCATGTTGTAAGGAGAGACCAGTCCTTCCTTAGAGAAGTACATCATGCTTGGGAGGGTAGAGGGCAGGCACAGGAGAGGAAGGCCGTCTGGAAGGTGGATTGATTCGGTGACTGGGGCAATCGGGATGAGTGTGTCGGAGACAATGAGATTGGCACAGGACAGAGCAGAGTTTAGAGCTCTTGTACATAGGGTCGCTATGAGTCGCAAGCGACTCGATGGCACATAACAACATTGTGTGCTAAATGGCTTGCCTCCGGAAACTCTATGAACAGTGCTCAGACCTTTCGTTCATAGGGTCGCTATGAATCATCTATGACTTGACGGCACCGAACAACAACATTGTGTGCTATGGAGCAGAGCCGCCCTGTAGGGCTTTCCTAGGTTGTGTTGTGGTCAGCTGCTGTTGTGTCAGGTCCAAAGCGTAATGACCGTTTGACTAACAGAACACACACTGCCTGGTCTCATGCCACTCGCCCAATGCTAGGAGAGTTTGAGCCCTTTTCTGCAGCCACTGGGTCAATCCATCTTGCTGAGGGTTTTTCTGAACTGTAGCAAAGAGCTGCAGTAAGGAAACAGAAACAAAACTGAAAGAGACAATATGAAAGGGGGCAGGAGGAGAGCAGTAACTCCATGAAGAAGGTGTCGTTGTTAGGTGGTGTTGTCAAGTCCAGCAGGACTCATAGTGACCCTGTGAACAGTCAGCCTGACCCCTGCCCTATCCTGTGCCATCCTCACCATCTCTGACACATGCGAGCCCATCACTGAAGGCACCGTGTCAATCTATCTTGTTGGGGGTCTTCCTCTCATTTGCTGACTTTCCTTTCCAAGCAAGACGTCCCTTTCAAAGGAATGACCTTGACTAGCTACATGTCCAAAGTATGAAAGCCAAAGCTTCACCATTTTTGTGTTCAAAGTGCAACCATTCTCTGAGCCTGTGGGAAAAAAGAGGACAGGCTGGGGGTAATGAGGACAAGGTGACAGCATATGGCCTCACACCTGCACTGTAGAGTCCTCAAGGTGGACAGTGCAAGGGTAGTGGAAATGCCAAGAGCAGAGCTCCCTCACTGGAACGAGCCCGCCTGGGTTTCCCTATCGGGACTGAGTGAGTAGTCCTTTGTGTTGGTGTTGGTTGCTATCCAGTTGACTTCAACTCATGGTGTCTGCACAGTGCAGAACAGACTGCTCCATTGACCTTTCAGAAGCAGATCATCAGTCACACCGCAAGGCAGCTTTGGGTGGGTTCTAACTGCCAGCCTTTGGGCTAGTAGTCCAGCATGTAGCCATCTGTGCCACCCACAAATTCTAGGAATGCTGAGTTAGCCCTAATTTAGTGCCCTGATTTTCCTATCTGAGAAATGAGGATAACCATGGTTGCTGGGCTGAGTAACCGCTGTGCTTCCTGTAAAACTCTCAGTCAGCGCGTGCCCGACACATAGGAGGTGCTCCCGGGCCACATGGCCTGGTTCTCCTGTGAGAACATCTTTAATGGCATCCCAGCACACCTGAGGGGCCCAGCTGCTCCACAACACTGATTTTCAGGAAATGGGATCATGAAAAATGAGGGGTGATTGAGACGTGACACATCTGTCACACAGCTTTGTTGCACAAGAGATGTTACCAGACATATAATAGATATCTATGAGTGTGTCCTGTAATCAGCACCTTTTGCCTTTTGGAGAATTCTCCCCCACCATTGTTCTGGGCCTTTGGCTATGACCCCGTCCACTGCCTGACACCAGGCAAGCAGGATCAGCTGCCAGCTCTCCACTTGCTGTTTCGATTGAGTCCCTTTACCAGTGTCTTCCAATAAGACCTTGACAATTTGAGCATATATTGCAGGCACTCCTGAACACCTCACAGCAGTGAGAGGCCAGCATAAAGGGTGGACAAAGCTCTCCCGCACCACAGACTCAGAGTTGGAGAGCATCCAGCTGGCCATACCGTCTCAAGCTTGAAGAATCACTGAAGAATTGTTTGCAGAAATCCCATTGCACTGGACTTCATCCAGGCCAAGGGCAAAGATCGCAGAACAGTCTCTCAAGGGATAAAAAAGGAAGGTCTGTTGCTTGGGACAGCTCAGAGCTCTCTTGGTAACCATCCAAGATAGCTATCACTCATTAAATCTGCCTTCCCTTCCAGCAAAAAGCCAGTTCCATAGAGCACTGCATATAGAGCTCTAAGAATAGTGTAGCGCTCCAAGAACATAGTGCACTTGGCCTGCATGCAAGTGTGCAGGGCTTGGCAAGTCTTTTTTACTCTTAAAGCTGGGTGGGTTGAAATAAACAAGGAAAAAAATATTTATTTTTTTTCTTTAAGCAGAAGAGAAAAGAAAAAGAACAGAAAAGATCACCCTAGTATTTCACTCTCCGACCTAGGTCCCCGTGTCAGAGGGAAGTTGAGTTCCACAGTCAGCAGTCTCTGGGTGTAAGCCAGTAGAACACTGTAGAACAGTGTCAGGTGAGCCCCCCACTCCGGCCATTGCAGGCGTGGAGTGCTCGGTAAGTTTGGGCTCATTAGTGCTTGCTTACTAGTCTGTGGTGGAGCCCATGTGAAACTGTTTAGAGTAGAAAGTGAACACAAATAGGTCTGCCTTGGTTCTAGGTGGTCCATCCAGGTCAGGGAGTATAAATTTTAAAAACAGGAACTCATGCAATATTATTCAAAGTCGGTGACCCTGGAGGACATTATGCTGAGTGAACTATCTCAGTCACAAAGGGACAAATACTGCATGGTGCCACTCTTGTAGAATGGGTCTGACATCAGGGTGGGGGTATGACAGAAAAAACTGGATAAATTATGTATATTGTATTGAAACAGATGAGGGAAAGAACAGATTAGAAGTGATATATGATTGAGTATTATGGTTAGCACAGGAATCCAGAATTAAGGTTGCATAGAGAAGTGTACTCGGGGAGGGGGTGGGGGGAAGGGATGTGGGAATTGTATACTAATGAAGGAATTTTTTTCTTTTTTTTTCTCTCTTTGGAGGGGGAAGTGAGCTGGTGGGGAGGGGTGGGCAGGGAGAAAATTGCGGCAATGAATGAATGGAAATCCAAAACCTCTATAAAAAAATTTAAAAAATTAAAAAAAAACAGGTATAGAGTTTGTCTTTCAATATGGCTTTTCTAGCATGGATGAATAAACCACTTGGAGGGGTGGGGACTATGCAAATGAGCTTGCTGCTGTATCCACAAAGCAATTAGCTATTTACCTTTCTACAAGGGGATTGGCCAGTCTCAACAATCTATAAGAGGATTGGCTAGTTTCACCAACAAATTTAACAGTTCTAGCTGCAGAGATGGAATTCTTCCCCAACAAGAATAAGAAGTTGACCTCCCACAACCTGGTGAAATGTAGGACACATTTCAAGACACAGCAGCAGCCATGTCCAAACTGGAGACACGGTGTGAGATGAGACCTTGGGGGAGGGGGAGCCAATATTGGCAGGACTGACAACTTTGTTGACAATTGGGGGACAGAGCCACTATTGGTAGGACTGAGAACTTTCTGGATAATTGAGGGGGGAAGGCAATATTGGCAAGACTGAGAACTTGAAAATGCCACAAGTGCAAGGCTAAGGTGCCTGCATGCACATTTTGGGAGCTGTCTTGACTGTATTTTGTTATTAATCTGAATCGTTACCTTTTGACTTCCCCAGTATGGTTCTGTGTGATCTGTTAGCTATCACATTGGATTTGCGGCCCACCAAAAAAGTAAAACTGATGTTGAGATGAGTAGAAAAAAGATACAGAAGCATGGGGGACATGTCTGACCTTGTGGAAATGGTTTTTATGTTACTGATGTTGTGGATGGGGACATTTTCCCTCTGTGAACTTGATAAAAGTCAGATATGGAATTCTCTACTTGACCCTTGCTCTTTTTACAAGAGGCTCTGGAGGAAGGGGCCATAGGGTAGTGAGTCAGTCCTACTAGCGTCTTTGATGTGACGAGACAAGATGTGAAATTGTCCTTCCATATCATGGATTTAATTGTGTCCCTCACAAAATACACAAACAGATGATACCCTGGATGTGCTCACCAGGTTGTACCAAGCAATCTGGAGGACAACTACCCGGCCAAATGACTGGAAGAGACTCATATTTATTCCCATTCCAAAAAATGGTGACTGGACAGAAGGTGGAAATTATCAAACAGTATCACTTATATCACATGCAAGCAAAATCCTGCTGAAGATTATATAAGAATGACTGCAACAGTACATTGACAGAGAATTACCAGGGGGAAAAAAGCTGGAGTTAGAAGAAGTCGTGGCACTAGAGATATTATTACCAATGTCAGATAGATTTTACTGAAAGCAAAGAGTACCAGAGGAATCTCTATCTGTGTTTCATTGACTATGAAAAAGCATTTAACTGTGTGGATTACAAAACATTGTGGCTAACCTTAAGAAGAATAGGAATCCCAGAATACTTGACTGTACTTACGCAAAATCTGTACATGGACTAGGAAGCAGTCTTCAGGACAGAGCAGGGAAACACTGCATAGTTCAAAATTGGGAAATGAGTGCATTGGAGATGTGTCTCGTCTTCATACTTTTCAATCTGTATGTGGAACAGAGCACTAGGAAGGCTGGGCTTTATGAGGAGCAATGTGATAACAGGATTGGACAAAGACATCAACAACCTGCAATATGCAGATGACACAACCTTGCTTGCCAAAACTGAAGAGTACCTGAAGCATTTGCTGCAAAAGGTCAAGGACTGCAGCCTTCAATATGGATTGAAGCTCAACATTAAGAAGACAAAGATTCTCACCAGTGGAACAATTGGCAGCACTGTGATAGATGGAGAAGAGATTGAGGTTGTTAATAATTTCTGTGTGTTCAGCTCCACAATCAACTCTTGGCACCACCAGTTCAGGAAATAAAAAACAAATTGCATTAGGGAAGTCTGCTATCAGGGACCTCTTTGAAGTGCTAAAGAGTAATGATGTCAGTCTGGGAACTAAAGTGAGCCTGATCCAGGCCATGGTTTTCACAATTACTTGCTATGCATCAGTGAGCTGCACGATTATTAAGGATGACAGAAGAAGAATCAATGCCTTTGAGTTGTGGTGCTGGAGAAGAGTATTTAATATACCACAGATTGCCAAGAGAACAAACAAGTCTGTCTTGGTCAGAGTGAAACCAAGTTTCTCCTTGGAGGCAAGAATGTTGATGCTTCATCTCACATACTTTGGGCATATGACCAGAAGGAACCAATCCTTTGAGAAAGACATCATGTTTGGAAGGGTGGAGGGACAGTGCAGGAGATGAAGACCCAAACGTGGTGGATTGACACAGTAACTGGATTAATGGGGGTAGGTGTGTTGGAGTCAGTGAGACAGCTAAGAATAGGACAGGGTTCAGAGCTATTTTTCATAGTGTTGCTATGACTTTCAAGTGATGCAATGGCAGATAACAACAATATAATGTGGAAACTGTGTCGTGATCCTCCAGGATCTGATAAACCAAATAGTTGTCAAAGGATTAAAGATGGAATACAATATTCTTTGCTGAGAACCAAGAATACCAGAAAAGCATCTATTTGTGTTTTATTCCCTATGCAAAGGCATTTGGTTGTGTTGATTATAACAAACTACGGTTAGCATTGAGAAGAATGGGAATCCCAGAATATTTAACTATGCTCATACGGAAATGTATCTAGATCAAGAAGCTGTTGTCTGAAAAAGTAGAAGGGAATACTGCATGGTTTAAAATAAGTATCCTTTTAGGGCGCTCTGGTGGCCTAGTGGCAAGAAGCTGCACTGCAATCCCAGAGGTACATGGTTCAAATCCACTAGATGCTGTGTTGGAAAAGGAGGGACAATCTCTCCCTGTACCAGTCAGATAAATTTGATGATACACACACTAATAATAATAATAATAATAATAATAAATCCTTTCTCCACATCTATTTAATCTGTATATTGAGCATATCATTTCAGAAACTGGACTTTATAAAATAGAGTATGGCATCAGGATGGGGGAAGACTCATCAACAACCTGTGTTATGCAGATAATACAATGTTCTTTGCTATAAATGATGAAGACTTGAAACACTTGCTGCAGAAGACCAAAGGCTATAGCTTTCAATACAGATTATATCTCAACATCAAGAAAACAAAAATCCTCACCATTGGACTGGTAAGCAACAACATGATAGATGGAGAAAAGATTGAAGGTGTCCATGATATCATTTTAGTTGGATCTATAATCCACACCCTTGGTTTCAGTGCCACTGTTGTAAAACGGGACTGACATCGGGTTTGAGGGGAGACTGAGAAAGATGGGATAAATTATGTATACTGCATTGAAACAGATTAGGGAGAG
>NW_006399836.1:5422601-5430472 GCF_000299155.1 Elephantulus edwardii | reverse complement strand
ATTCATTTGTTGTTGGGCATTTGGGTTGTTTCCAACTCTTTGCTATCGTGAACAAAGCTGCGATAACCATGGGTGTGCATATATCTGCTTGGGTGTTGGTTATGGTTTCTTTGGGGTATATTCCCAGTAGTGGAATTGCTGGGTCAAATGGTATTTCTGTTTGCAACTTTTTGAGAAAGCACCATTTTATACTTCCATCAACCATGAATAAGGGTTTCAGTTTCTCCACAATCTTGCCAGCATTTGTTGTTCTATTAAATTTTGTTATTTTTACTGGGATGAGATGATATCTCACAGTTGTAAAATCCATTATTTTTAATAGTGATATGAGTCTTACTCAAATTGATGGCACCTAACAACAACAACAACAACAACACTCCTTGATTCCATCACACTTGATCCTGGGACACGTGAGGGAAGTCTGCCAAGAATCTGACCTGTAACAACTTTTATCTCACTTAGGATTGGAGGGGGATCTAAGCACTGGATTTTGAAGCTCTGTCTCACATACTTTGGAGAGACCAGTCCTTGGAGAAGGACATCATGTTTGGAAGACTGGAGGGACAGTGCAGGGAGGAAGACCCTAGATAAGATGGATTGATACAGTAACTGGGGCAATGGGGATTGGTGTGTTGAAATTAATGAGACTGGCTCAGGACTGGGCAGGGTTCAGGGCAGCTGTACATATGGTTGCTATGGGTCATAGATGACTTGATAGCACATAACAACAAGTACCACCAAGAAATAATAGTCAAGAGTGAAGTTCATGAGGCAGAGACTAAGATCTGTACACCAGTGTCCATAGCAGTGACATTCACCATTGCAAGAACATGGAAACAGCTCATATCCAACCACAACTCAATGGCTTGAGAAATTATGGTACATTCACACAATGAGTTACTATGCAGCATGCAGGAGCAACGATTTTAAAAAAAACAACCCACAAAACAAACTACATAACTTGGGAGATATTGGATAGCAATATGCTAAGTGAACTAACTCAGTCTCATAAGGACAAATACTGCATAAAACTATTACTGTGAAAATAGAAGGATAGCTAGTAAAACGTGTGGGGACTCAAAATGGGAAGGGGCTGGAGCAGAGGGGTAAGGATGGGTAGGGGTGAAACCATAGGGTTGCAGAGTTTGGTGGGTGGAGGGAAGGAATGAAGGAAATGAGAAGGATCCTATGGGGACCTAAAAAGACAGGGTAATAATGGGCAAAGTCCAATGGTGATTACTTTTATAAAATATAATACATGGGAATGATTATATGAAATGCAATGTATACGAATTTTGTAAGCAAACCAATATAAAGCTAAAAAAATAAATAAGTAAATGGAGTTCATCCTTTGAGCTTTCCTGAAGGGAGTTCCTTTGAAGCTCTTTGACACCGGGAAAAGTTAAGACAGATGGAAACCTCCAGAGTACAGTGGACCTGCATATGCCGGAGAGAGCAAGGAGAGAGAGAGCCCTCCCCTGTAGCTGCCACCTAAATTTGAACTTTTAAATAATATAGTTGTGTATCATTGCGTCAGAAGCACTCATAACTGACCCTCCAGCGGGTTTTCAGTGGCAGTAAATCTCCTGCGAGGAGATTGCCCATCCTTCTCCCTTAGAGCAGTTGGTGTATTCAAATTGTGCCTGACACAGCCTCCCAAATGATGAGAGTAAATTCTTGTTTGTTAAAGCAATCTGCTTATACTATCTTCATTTCCGCAGCACTCATGAAGCCAAAACACTGCAGACTAGTCAGTATGCTTTAGTGCGCTTGGTGGGTAACCCACCTCAGCGTGCCCCATCCACCCCTCGACACTCACTAACTGCCCGTTTGCACCAGCCTTTGAAAGTCCGAAGGTCCTATAACAGCTGGTAATTTTGTCATTTGCTGTGGCAGGAATTTGAAACCCTCATCCTCCTCAATAAATATTTGATTTGTGTCGGCTTCCCTCTGATAAGTGTGGAAAGGAAGGACAGGCTCTGCCCATTGCTGTAGTCTGACCAATAGAAGTTCTTCCAGCCCGGACAAGATCCTGAGCCATAGCCTACTATTTGTTGTTGTTGTTGTTACCAGAAGAAAACAAACAAACAGCCCCCCCCCAAAAAAACCCACCAAACTCCTGTGTGTGAGTCCATTCATAAAAAAGAGTGTGGGCAGATATTCTTCTTAATGGTGGTGCATCTAACAGTGGACTATGGGCAGCTTCTCTTTTCTTCATAATACTTCTTGTATTGACTGGAATCTTTGCTCAGAATTTCTTTTCTGATCAGTGACAAATTTCATTTGGAAATCATTTTTCCATTTTCAAGGAAAGTAAACCCAATAAGGATTTGAGAGTTCCCAAAATTTGGACAATAATTAAGGATGACAGAAGACGAATCAATGCCCTTGGGTTGTGGTGCTGGAAAAAAAGAACTGAATAAACAAGTATATTTTGGAGAAGGTGCAACCAGGGTGCTCCTTGGAGGCGAGGATGGTAGTGCTTCTTCTCACATACTTTGAGCATGTTAGGAGGGGCCAGTATTTGGAAAAGGACATCATACTGGGAAAGGTAGAAGGTCTCTTGTTGACAGTAAGACCCTCAACAAGCCTGATTACCCCAAAGCCTGTAACAATGGGTGTGAGTGTATTGGAGACGAGGAGGAGGATGGCACAGGACAGGACAAGGTACAGATGTGTTTTTAATGGGGTCATATTTGACTCGATAGCACCTAGCAGCAACAACAGCAGTAACTTTCTCCTGGCTAGCAATGACGCTCACCAGGTGGTGTGGACAGACAGCTGAATGGTAGCAGGACAGACAGATCACAGGAAGAACGGACCTTGGCCATTGCTGTCTGTGACTGTCCAGCTGCCTGCCCTAGAGCACATCGACCACTGCCAGCCTTTTGCCTAGACAATGGACTTCATATCCCTTAGTTCTTCATGGAGATGTCACTGGTGGAATTTTCTGGAAAGCCATCCCTGGCCTTCCAAGTCCTCTGCCCCTCATGGATTTCCAAGGCACTTTCTCACAGAACAACACTATGGTTATCTATTTACCTGGTAGCCACTCTCTACTCCCATGACCTCTGAAGTCCCTGAAGACCCATCCACCCAAATTCCCTGCCAATAAGTGGATGCCAACTCCTGGCAACCCTCCTTCAGGTTTCGAAGCTTCAGGTATTTTTTCATACCAGAGGAAACTGCCGATCTTTCTCAGGTTAGTTGGCAGATTCAGATTACGACCTTCCAGTTAGCAGCCCAACAAGGAATTCACTACAGCACAAGGATGCCTCTCCTGAAGACAGAGAGGGGGTGTCTTGCTCACCAGAGTATCCCCTGTGCCTTAGGAAAGTGCCTGGCATGCTCAAGAAACATGTTTACAAACCAAGCTCATTGCCATCAAGTCAATGCCAATTTCTGGTGACCCCATGTGTTAAAGATAGGACCTGTAGTTTCTTGACTGCAGTTGTGGAAGTAGATCTCCAGATTGTGTGTCTTGGTCATCTGGTGCTGCTCTAATAGTGGTATCACAAGTAGATGACTTTCATAAACTTTCATTTATTCTCTTACCATTTGTTGTTACAGATAGGCACCACCAAGTCAAGTATGACTCACAGCGACCCCATGAACAAGAGAGATGAGCCCTGTCCTGTCTTGTGCCATCCTCATCATCTCTGACATCTTCGAGCCCATTGCTGCAGTCACCATGTCAACCCACCCATCTCATCAAGGTTCTCCCCCTCTTTCGCTGACCCTTCACCTTTCCAAGCATGTTGCCACTCTCTAAGGACTAGCCCCTCCTAACAACATGCCCATACAAGATGGACTGCCAAAACAACAAACAGATATATCTTGGAGAAAGTAAAGCCAGAGTGCTCCTCGGAAGGAAGCTTTGTCTCACATCCTGGGGCCATGTTGATGACGATGATGATGATAATAATAATTATAATAATATCGGGGGCTCTGGTGGCCTAGAGGCAAGAAGCTGCACTGCAATCCCAGAGAAGAACAATAGTATCTCTCTGGAGACTAAGGTGTGTCTGATACAGGCCATGGTCTTTGCTATCACTTGTTATGCATCAAAGAGTTGGGCAATGACTGAGGAGGACAGAAGGAGAATTGATGCCTTTGAGCTGTGGTGCTGGAGAAGAGTATTGAATGTACCATGGACTGCCAAGAAAACAAATAGATTCATCCTAGAGAGGGTTAAACCAGTTGGCTCCTTGGAGGCAAGAATTCTGAGGCTCCGCCTAACATACTTTGGGCATGTTGTAAGGAGGGACAGGTCTTGGAGAGGGACATCATGCTTGGTAAGGTGGAGGGACAGTGCAGGAGGGGAAGACCCTCTATGAGGTTGATTGATTCAGTGACTGGGGTAATCAGGATGGGAATGTCAGAGGCAGTGCGATTGGCACAGAACAGAGCAGAGTTTAGGGATGTTGTACATAGGGTCGCTATGAGTCGCAAACAACTCCACAGCACATAACAACAACAACAATAATAATATAATGTCCAAAGTATGTCAGACACTGCTTTGCCATCCTTGCCTCCCTGGAGCAGCCTAGAGTCTAAAATGCATTGCCATTGAGTCAGGACACACTCATAGCTAACCCTCTTCTGGGTTCCTGAGGCTGTAAACAGAATGGAAGATTTCACATCTTTCTCTCATGGAGCCTCTGGTGGATTCCAATCTCTGGAGAGGCAAGGCACCACATCCTATCACCAGAGCTCCAAATTCAAGGTATCAGGTCTCGGGGGAGGCTCGCTGTGCCTGTTGTGGAGGAAAGTCCCCGTTTCCATCAGCATCTGTAGACCTTGCTTCCACTGGAGATCTTCCCCCTTGTAGGCCTGGCATCCGCCGGAAATCCCTGTATGTCTGCCTTCCTCGGTGTCATGGACAGCGTTTTCCAGTCCAGGGGCCTGGATACAAAAGGATTCACTCTTTCTCCTCAGAATCAGTTTCTGGTGGTACTGAGCCCCCCCTGCTTGGATGACTTTTCTCTGCTATTATCTTTAGTGAGATAACCGGTGTTATAGGCCACACCCTAGGGAAACTTTCCTTTATCGGGGTGTGATGGGATTAAGGGCTGTTATATTCTACCCTTAATCCTTTTACAACTATTTAGTTTCTCAGCTCATGGGAGACCATTACATAGTTTCCCCATTACATCATAACTTTAATTTACTTTTTGGTTGGAGGGGGTGGAGATAGGAGCACAATTTAATCCATCTTTCTTCTGTAGATTTACCACTTGGGTTTGAAGTGCCAATCTCAGACTACCTGAGTGTCCCAGGTTCTTCATACTTATTTGTTCTTTGCTATTATGTTGACCTATAGCTGACTCTCCAATGGGTTATAAGAGGCAGTAAATCACATGGGAGAAGACTGCTCATCTTTCTCTTACAGAGATGTTGGTGGAGTCAAACCTGTAGCTTTGGGTTGGCAGTGCAGCTCCTATCACTAGGCCATCAGAGCTCCCCATTATCTGTTTAGGACCCTTTTTGTGATCAGAACTCTGTAAGGAATTAAAAAAAAAAGGGGGGGGGGAAGACTCCATTAAAACAAATCAAAGGAAACATCAAGAACACGTGTCCAAAAATCTAACAAAACCAAGCACTAGATTAAGTGAACTAGAGATACAAGCAACCAAACAACGCAGGCTTTGGCCCCTGAGCATTCATCCCTGTGTTTTCTGGTTTGGAATTCCCACCTTGGATAGCTTGTGTAGGGTGTTGTGTGAAGCTGTGAGAGGCAAATGATAAAGGTTCTTAAGACCTTTATTAGGATTTAAGCCGGGTCATCTTTCTTCTGTCCTCTGCTGGCAGTGGCTTTAGGAATACCTGCCACAATTGATTGTGCAATGCCTTGTCTGTCTTGCTTTGCTGAACGACTCGAGTGGATCATTATTACTGTGTCACAGTGGTTATTTCATTATGAAAGTAGTGCCAGCTAAGGTTACACAACAGCTTGGATCAGGAAGGGAACCAGGGCGGCGATACTACTGAAGCTACAGGGGGTGGGGATTTGGGACGGTAAAATGTTAATTGCCCGAGAGAGAACAAGACGGAATGTGGGCTGGAATCCAACACAGAGCTCCTGGAGATCATTTCGGCCCCAGAGGCTTAGGGCCGGCTCTCTGGCAATGGGTCCTACGCATCCTGCTCTCCCCTCGGTTGGAATGTGGGATTCACTTTGCAGAAAGCTGCCCCAAAGCATGAACTCCGTGGCTGCGAGCCAGAAGCGCATGTCTTAGTCTTGTTCCGCATCAGGGGCCACGCTGGAAGCTTTCCAGAAGCTGAAGGGCTGTTCCATTTGCAAGCAATAAATTATTTATCCCTCAAGTGATCTGTTATTCTTTCCCTCTCTGGACTCTGTTTCTCCTTGTTTCCTGCTCTTGAGAACTCTTTTTCAAAGAGCGAGCTGGAGCTGGGGTGGGAGGAGAACTTGGCGCAAAAGGATGGCAGACATGCCCATTTATAAAGCCGCGAAAACGGAAATAGCGTAGATGGGCTCTGGGGAGGAAAGAGGAGGGTTGTTTCGATTAAGAGTTGGGGGCTGGAGAAGAGGATGGAGTGGAGGCACAGACAGCCTGGGAATCAAACAGTGTCATCTCGAGAAATTGATGGATTTGGGGTTTGTATGAAACGTCTCGAAGGTGTTGGATTGACAGGTATGATTCTAGGCCAAGGGAGAGGCATCCGGAAAGGTTTTGGACCTAGGACTGCAGCCTGGTGCTCTCTCTGCCTTCCTAGACACCAATCTACACTACTTTCAATCTGCAGACCTTGGGCAAGTTTGCTAACCTCTCTGTGCCTTTAATGTACTGTCAAATTTAGATCATATTAAACTCACAGTCTTAACGAGATTATCTCTGTAAAGAACTCAATACTGTCCATGGCATAAGGGCAGGCGCGCAATAAATCGCAGTCGTCATCACCAAGGACCAGACTCGACCCAAACTCCCTTGGAAAAAAAAAAAACAAAACACCCACAAAAACCAATTAGGGGTGGCACAGCGACCCCGAGCTGACGGGCGCACCTGTCTGCCCAATAAGGGACCAGGAAAAAACTTTGTGGACCCCAAACCAATAGCAACAGCCCTTGTTGTGGGCCGGGCTTTCTTGCTCTCCCACCAATCGTTTTAAGAATGGAATTAGGATGGACATTATGCCAGTCCAATGACGCACCACCCACCCACAGTCAGCATTTCGGAGGGGATAAATCAATGAGCCGGAGCGTATAGATTCCGTTATTAGTCAGTACTGGATGAAGAGAGGAGCAGGGTGTAGACAGCACGAGGGAGAGGCACGAATGATCTAAAATAAGAAAAAAGATGATGACTGCGCCAAGCGAGCCCGGCCGCCATCATGCTCTAGTTTCCCCTTCGCCTCACTCGGCCTGCGACCGAGGAAGCGGCCTCTGGGATGCTGAGGGGGTGTGTCCCCGAGTGATTGGCGCAGGCAGCTGAGCCAATCCTAGCCCGTCAAACGGGAAGCCCTTAGCCAATGAGGGGCGACGGCAGCGGCGCGGCATTGGAGGGGCGGACCTGCAACTTGACGGGCACAAGAGTCAGCCAGTGAGAGCCAGAAGTCTCCTCCCTCTGGCCAATGGAGTGGGGCTCTGGGCGGGCTCCTGAGTGTTTGTGTTGTGGTTTTGGGGGAGGGAGGCGGAGGGGAAAGTTTGTTTATTTTGTTTTTAGTTTCTGGGGTCCCCGTGTTTCTGAGAGGTGAAGCGGGAGGGAGCGACCCCCCACACAGCTCGGTCTCCCTACTACGTCGCCTCCACAGTCAGCAGAGAAGCGGGAGCCGCACGTCTCGTCTCTCCTCACAGCGGAACGCCGCGCACTCGGAGCCGGCAGCGGCTCGGCGGTGAGTGAAGCCCGACG
>NW_006399836.1:5406896-5422315 GCF_000299155.1 Elephantulus edwardii | reverse complement strand
GGACGTCCGCGCGCCCTGGCGTCACGCGCCGGCAGGTGGGACCCGGGGAGGCATTCCGGGTGGGCTGGCGGCGACGACTTCGCTTCCCTTCGCCGGGGGCCTCGGGGCGGGGAGGGGGGCCCGGCGGCGGCGGGGAGACCTCCTCGGTCCTGGAGTCGCGGCGGGGGGACCAAGGCCTGGGGTGGCAGAGGGACGTGGTGTCAGGCCTGAGAGCCTCCTGGTCGGGTCGGTGTCCCTGTCCTGCGCGGGGGACCTGGCCATGATGGAGGAGCGAATGCTTCCTTCCCCGTGGCAGTACCCGGGCAGAGATGGCGCACCCGTGACCCACTCGAGTCTTGACCCCTGAGTCCTGCGTGTCGGGGTAGAAAGCAATTCCGATTTCCAGCTGGGAAGAGCGGGACAGAAGGAGTAACAACGGGCCGTGGTGGCTCATCTCCCTGGTCCTCTTTCGTTTCAGATTGCTGAGTTTCTGTTTATCCAAGTCAGCCCCATCCACTGTGCATAGTGACTGGAGACATTTACCCCTGGGACAGCCTCTTGTCAGGCTCCCCCCAAGGTCTGGGCGCGGGTTAGTGCTGTGAGACTTTTCAGACTCCTGGCTGTCAGGTGTATCTTTTGACCATTTTTTGTTACTTTCTAGACTCTGAGCGAGACAGGGGATGAAGGATAAGGGAAATTTCAAGTTGGACATTTGTTTTACAATGTAAGCAAAAAGGATACAAAGTTGGCAGGAACTATTTTCTCCCTTGCCAATGAATGAAACCTAGAGTCATTGAGTTTTAAAAAGTTCATCAGTGCCCCTTCCCTGACAGTTTAACGTTAAGAAATAGGTAATTGACTTTTATTTGCGTCTTAGCATCGTGTGTGTGTGTGTGTGTGTGTGTGTGTGTGTGTTGAATAACTGAGGGTATTTCCTTTTCCCTTTGGAAGATTTAAGTGGGAATTTTGCAGAATGGGGAACAAGGATCTTGGACTATGGATTTGTCCTTTCAGTGGTGTTATGTGTCAATATTTCTTAAGGTCCGGAATTTATAGCATACTGTCTTGTATCTAATTCCTGGTACCACTGTGTAGTGGGAGTGATGCGAACATACTTCCTCTAAGACCAAGTCACAAGTACCCAGAGTACAAAGCAGACAAGCATGTCAGATTTGGGACTCAGTGGTCATAATAATCCTGTCTTTATATTGTCTTAGCTCTTGACCACTTTGAAATGCTTGTCCCAAACCTTATTGGAACAGAGTAATTGGATGTGGGGAGAAGAAAAATTCCCAGGCTGCACTTCTCCATAGGATATAAATGCAATGCCCTTTAAAAAACAGTAATTTTCCCCTGAAACAAATGGATGCACGTAAACTGTTGTAAAATTAGAACAATACTGCTTGTGAAGATAGTAGCAGTAATGTTGTTGGTAGCTGCCATCAAGTCGATTCCACCGCCTGTGTGCAGAACCCAACTGCTTCATGGGGTTTTCACAGCGGTGACCTTCTGGAAGCCTGCCTTCTGAAGCACAGCTAGATGTGTTTGAACCACCAACCTTTTGACCAGTTATGTACTGAAGAGTCGGAATTGACCCATAGCCAGTCTTCTAGCAGGTTTTCAGAGGTGGCCAATCACATGGCAGTTGACTACCCATCTTGCTTCCTCTGAGCAGCTTGAGGATTCGAACTGTGCACCTTGGTGTTGGCAGCACAGTTCCTTACCACTAAGCCACCAGAGCTCCTTTGGCTGGTGGTCAGGTGCTTAAACGGATTAGCTAATATGCACTTACTGCATGCACTGGTTGTGTGATGCATTCCATTTGCCCTCCTACCCAGAAGGTTGGAGGGTCAAACCAAGCATTCATTCTGAGGGATAAAGATGGGTAGTTTCTCTAAAGCTTGTCGCTTCAGAACCCTGAGAGAGGCTTGCCATGAGGCCAGATCCACTCCAGGCTAGCAGCTTTGGGTTTTGGGTTTCTCACAAAGGACCCTCAGTAAGTCTTTTCCTGTATTCTCACCTCAAGCCTTAGGATATAAGTGCAATCATGTCAGTTCAGACTCTCAGTGACCCACTTTGTGTACAAGAGAATGCATCTTTGGGCTGATTAAAGAGTCAGAGAGAACTACGTCTGGAGCCATTAACTGGGAAGTTTAAGGGCCGGGAATAGTGTGGCTTCCCAGCTTGTTCTTGTTATGCCAGGCCTGCTGGATTATCCCAAGGAAGAAAGACAGAAAAGGAAACTGCAAATAGAGGACTGACTCGAGAAGGGGAATGATGCCAATTTATAGGTGGCCCACACCTCTCTTAATAATTGAATGCTAAATGAAGCTTATTCTCATTTTCAGAAGTTAAGAGCATTTTTACAAAAGTAAATTTAAGCCCTCCTTTCTCCCCTCTCACTTTGGATTTCATGTCAGTAAATTAGAAATGCACTTTAGGTTCCTAGACCAAAGTTTTTGTGGGCTCTCTTGTAGATCTCCAGTATGTTATTTTGCTGCTGTGATCTGTCCTGCACACACTTCATGCATAATGCGGATGCAGTATAGGTTTCTGGATGAGGAAGTCAAATTGACATTGTATGCCTTCAAATTAATTTTTGGGAAAAATTCATTTAAAAAAATTTTTTTTAGTTTAGAAATACCATGAGTAAAGGAGTCATTTTTGTGCAAGAAATGAGTTCTTCAAGAATACTTAGACGTCACAGCTCATAGGGTCATGGAAGATTCTGGACATTTGCTGAATCTGTTGGTTCTACTTAGCTCTTTAAAGCTGCCGTGCCTTTCTCTCCTTTGCTTTCCAGAGTTCTCAAAGAGGAGGCTCTGCAGACTGCTTCCTTTTCCCATCCTCACCACCTCACTGATACTTCCCCAAGGTTACCAATTAACCTCATGGCTGCATCTCCCAGAGCATCTGTTTAGGCTATATCTTGTTCAGCCTTTGTCTGCTCTTTCTCCCTGCAGCAGCCAATCCTTTTGAGTCCCCCACCCCACTGCTGCCCTTTAATTGTCACTTTAAAATAACATAGTAAACTAAGGTACAACTGATCTAGGTCATGGTCTTTGCAATAACTTGTTATTCATCAGAGAGCTGGACAATGACTAGGGATGATAGAAGGAGAGTTGATGCCTTTGCGCTGTGGTGCTGGAGAAGAGTACCGAATATACTCTAGGAATATACTTCTAGGAGAACAAACAAATTTGTCCTAGAAAGGGTGAAGCCAGGCTGGTCCTTGGAGGCAAGGACAGTGAAGCTTCATCTAACATACTTTGGATGTGTTGCATGGCAGGATCAGTCCTTGGAGAGGGACATCATGCTTGGGAGGGTGAAGGGACAGTGCAGGAGAGAAAGACCCTCAAAAGAGATGGGTAATGGGGATAGGTGTGTCGGAGACAAAGATTGGCAAGGGATAGAGAAAGGGTTAGGGCTATTGTACATGGGGTCGCTATGAGTTGCAGGCAACTCGGCACATAACAACAACAGTAAGTAAAATAAACTTTTCTCTTGTACTGGCTGTTGAATTTTATCACATCTTCATTACCATTTTACCACATCACACACAGTCTACACCTCCATTGACTCCTGCACACATCCTCACAATTAAGATACAGAAAAATAACATGCGCACACACACACACACACACACACACACACACACACATGATTTCCTCATGCTGTCTTTTAGAATGATCTCTTTCTTTATTGCCTTAATTTGTTCCGGCATCATACTGCCCTATTTTTCCTCTACTTTTGGTTGTGTGGGTTTTTTGGTTTTGTTTTTTTTGCATATTTCTTGTTTTCTCTCCTAGAGGTAAGCAGGTGCTAAAGATCAGTCATGGAGTTCTTTACTTTTCAAACTTGTTTTATTTTTAAATTTCTCTAGACTGTGAAGGGAGCTCTGGTGACTTAGTGGTAAGGAAATGTGCTGCCAGTGCAAAGGGATTTGGTTCAAATACGTCAGCTGCTCTGCGAGAGAAAGATGGGCAGTCCGGAGGGTCACGAATGGGCTGGTTCCATCTGGTTCTGTCTGAATCGCACACAACAACATCTAGTCTATGCAAATACCATTTATCTTTGAGACTTAAACTGTCCATCGTCTCTGTAACTACTAACTTAAATATCCATCCCTGACTTTTCCATACTCCAGACACCCTTATCTGCTAGGGTTATTTCTTTCATGCTCAGTATGTTTAAAGTTAATTTAGATAATGCCTCCCAAACCAGCTTCTCACGTCTGATTTTTCTATATTTCCCCAGGGGTTCCATCATTCTCCTAAGCTTTTAACTCTGGATTTTAGCACTTGGAGAAGGGATATATAAACCTCATCCCAGATTCCATGTGTCAACGTGGAGGCACTGAGAGGTTAGAATTCCTTAAAGATCACATACCATTTTCCTGGTCATAATCCACCGGTGGCTTCGGATTATATCCTGGCCAGTTTAAGATTTTTTGTCCTGTGAGATTGGGCATGAGATCTAGCCCCTGTTTGCCTCTCCATGCTTCATTTCATTTTCTTTACCTGCCCCCTCCTGCCTGATGTTCTAACTACGCAGTCCCTCCAAACCCCAAAGCCTTTTCCAGCTTGAACTCTTCTCTTTCTGCGTCTTCTCCGTCATTAGCTCCCTGTGACAAGAGTGTGGCCTTCAGTTTACTGTTGCTCAAAACTTCACAGGGGGTAATGGATTAACAGTATCAACAGCACAAAGCGGCTTCTTCTAGGTCAGACGTGTTCTCATGCACAGTCTACACCTTTTAACAATTCTAGTACTAACTATCCCTCCCATAGTGCCCACTACTTTTACACTCGATTCTGTAACTCACTGTAGTAGCCACACAGAACTCACAGACAATACTCACCATTTGGGGATTTCTTAGGGAAGCAATCAGTTACAGTTCAGATTCAGGAACACTCAGGATACACTTCTTCAGTCAGGGCAGCCTAGTCTCAGCTGTGTCCACAGACAGGCCTCTCTCTGGCCCTTAGCCTGTGGCCTTGGCCTCTGCCCTGCTCAATAAAATGTTATCAAGGTTTTTTTCCTTCTGCATATTATATGCCACTCCACTCTCCCAGTGAGCCTAGGCCGGAAGTTGCTCGCTAAAGGCCCAGGGGCCCCTGCTCTGACAACAGGCTCTCAGTTTTCTTGCTCTGTAGTCAGGTAGCCCTCGGCTCTGCCTCCTCTCATCTCAGGCCATGTCACTTCCCATTTGTCCCTCATTGTGTGGTGTTCTGGAGCTCTATCTGGGTTGTGCGGTGACCTCAGGTCCACAGACTGTCCTGCAGTCACTGGTATTTTTTCTTGGTGGGGGTGAGACTCCCTTTTTTCTTCTCACCTGGCAAGAGGGCCAACCTAACCCACTCCCTTGTTAGAACATCGTATTTGCCTGGATCTGTCTGATAGAAGATGCTGTCCAGATGTTTGACACAGTGACTACAGCAGTGGACTCAGGTGTGTCAGAGAAGATGAAGATAAACAGGATAGGACAGGGTTCACAGCTATTGTTCATAGGGTAGCTATGGGTTGTACTCATCTCGATGGCACCTAACAACAACCTGATGGATATTATCTCCTCTATTTACATTAACAACAAGTTATCTAGTCCTTTTAGTGGGTGACAGGCATGTCATATTTGGATAGTTTTACCCAGCTCACTGGTGAGAGTAAGAGGCAGTGGCTAGAAAAGTGTATCAGGTACATATCAAGCAGTGCTGTGCTGTATTACCTGATGACAGGGCTCAAATGAAATTGCCACTTCCTCCATATCTCTTACCACAGTATGTGTTGGCCATTTTGAGATATATTGGTTCAGTGTTGTACCTCGGGATCAGAGCCACGTCTGTTGGTTTGTCCTCTATCCAGAACCTACACAAGCCTGTGATGTACAGCAGACTCTCAGTAAAGACTTGCTGTCTGTGGTGTGAGTCAGGACTTTTGTGTGTGCTCCCTAGTCTGTGGGTTCTAGTAACCTTGCCTACTTTCTACCAGCCTTCTCTGGGGTTCGATCTCACTGTTAGAGATTTTGCAACAAAGAAATAGTCCTGAAATTGATGAGGAGGACACAGATCTGTTCTCCTTACTGAATTGTACTCCTGTCTGAGAGCTCGTACCACCAAGCTGGACTACATCTCCCACAGCCACGCCTGAACCTGCCAACGGTGGTGAACACTGCACCCTTGTTGTCCAGGCTGTGCCTGTGCCTGCAGCTGGGCTCCTCACTGGCCCCGACCACCCTTGATTGCTGGCTCCTCTCGGCACTCAGCATGGGGCTTCTGAGGACCTTGTAGCCTTTCCAGCTTAGCCTGCTTACCCTTTGACATTTGCTAGCCTTTTGACATTGACACCTGCCTCAGCAGCCTGCCTGCCTGGAATGTTTTCCCCAGGCTCTCTTCCTGGGACAGTGCACCATTTATGTCGCAGCCCCTCCCAGACCTACCATTCACATTCAACTTCGAAAACCTTAAGTGGAGTTTCCTTGTCTAAAGGGTTTAAACAGCTTAGCTTGTTTTCAAAAGTTCTCTGGGCAAGCAAGTCAAAATAGACGTGAGCCACAGATCAGTGCAATTTTTAAATTGTTTAAATAAGACAAGTAAAAAAGAAAGGAGTGAAACTGACTTAATGATTTCTTTTGTTCAGTAAGCCCACAGTTGTTTGTTGTCAGATGCTGAGGCCCTGTGCACCGCAGAAGGAAGCCCTGCTTGACTCTGTCACTCTGACGCCTTCACTGTCTCCACTGTGCTTGAGCCCATTGATCCAGCCGCTGTCGTTTTGCCTCACTCACTCAGGATCTGCCTCTTTTTCAGTGATCCTCTACTTTTCAAGCCTGATGTCCTTCTCTGAGGACTGACCCCTCCTGATAATATGCCCACAGTGTGTGAATCTCCACGCTTGTGGTATTTTAAATGTTACCAATTAAAAAATTACTAATGAAGTATTTTCCACTCTCTGTTTCCATGTCATCTTTGACACCTGGTATGGATTAGACATTCACATACATCTCAGTTCATATGAGCCACATGTAGCTAGTGGTTATGCTGTTGGACAGCATGGCCTTCTGAGGAACAGCAGAGTTAAAGACCATAGCAGAATTAAAGACCCTACCTGATTAATTCTAGCCACTGGCCTTAGAGTAACTATTCCAGTTTACCCAGAGCTAACTTTCTATCCAAATATACTAACTGTCCTTCCTGGAAGTCCAGGAGGCCCTATGACCATCCCTCAACTTTCATTCTCACCATCTCTTCTGACCTTTTAACATTTTTAAAAAATCTCATTGATATTTTTGTATTTCAATTAATGAAAATATGTGTCAACTTGAACTATAATGGAATAATACTTAGAGTATTTATCAACTGATGAGGGCCTGACTCTGCCCAGTTACTGCTTAATGAATTATAACCAGTGCTGATCTCTATGGTGTAGCCCACACATCAACTAAAGAATCAAAGGATTACCCCATTGGTGACTTCCCCACTATGCCTGTCAGTTCCTGAAAAGCAGACTTCTGTCTTTATTACATCCCCAGGAAAGCTCCTGACATGACCTCTAACAAGCCATCCTCAGATATCTTAAATGAGCGAGCAAATGCTGCTTTGCATTTTTGTTTAATCTTTTTTATGTGGCATGTTTGGATTTCCAATTAGAAACTAAAGCATAAGTCTGTTGAGGACAGAGATTGTGAATTATGAAGGAGCACTTACTTGGAAGATCATCTTCATTACTTCATACAAGCAGTTCCTCTTCCTCTGAATGTAGTTACTTTTAAAAATTACTATTTTTAGATATTGTTGTAGGTTTTCAGGCTTGGTCAAAATGAGGCTTGGAGACTTTTAAGTAGACTTCTTTTCTTTTGAACTACCTCTGAAAACAGTTTCACGAAAGCTCCAAAAGTGTTCTGTAATTGTTGGAATTAATGCATTCTCTTCCAGAGTCTTACTAAAGTTAGCATCGTGATAGATAAAGATTGTAGTTATCAAGGATTTAATTTTACTTAGATACATAATCAACACCTATAGTAGCAGAAGTCAGAAGACTACTTAGATACATAATCAACACCTATAGTAGCAGAAGTCAGAAGACTTTGCACTGGACAAATACACTGTCAAGGACCTCTTGAAACTCTCACAGAGCAAGGATTTCCATTTAAGATGAAGGTTCACTTTATCCAAGCCATGGTATTTTCAGTTGTTTCTTAGGAATTTGAAAACTGGATAACGAATGAGGAAGACTAAAAAAAGAATCAGTACCTTTGAATTGTGGTATTGGCAAATAGTATTGAATGTCCCCATACTTAGCAGTTCAGACAAATCTATCTTAGAACAAATGTGACCAAGGTGCTCCTTAGAGGCAAGGATAATGAAATTTCATCTCACATAATTTGGGCGTGTTGTTAGAGGAAGCAAGTTCTTAGAAAAAGACATCATACTGGGAAAGACAGAGGGTCAGCAAAAAAGAGGAAGACTCTTAGCAAGCTGGATTGATGCAGAGACTGCGACAATGGGCTTGAACTAGGTGGAGATCATAAGGATGGTGTGGGATAGACATGCAAGGTTCAGCTCTGTCATTCATGGGGTTGCTGTGAATTACAGTGGGCTCAACAGCACCTACCAGTGTCCAAAGTTTGAAATAACTTCCTTGAACTAACAGAAGTCATGAGGTTAATTCATATTGTATATTACATATTTCCTTAAGCACTTGATAATGTTCCAACCTCAAGAGAGATTGAGAGTTTAAAACTGTAAGCTCTGCCCACTGCTTTGAGTCTGTTTGGACTCATAGTGACCCTGTAGAACAGAATAGACCTGCCCCTTAGAATTTCCAGGGCCATAAATGTTTACAGAAGCAGACTGCGGCTGCTTCCATAGAGTGACTGGTGGATTTGAACTGCTGACTTTGCTTTCAGTTAGCAGCCCAACACTTAACCTTCAACTCTGCCAGGCTTCTGAAAAACTATTATACACACACCCACAAATCCCCTTCTTACTTTTTCTCTTCCTCCCTGTCTCTCCTTGTTACCCCTTCCCCATTGCCATTGAGTGGAAACGACTTCTTGCTGACTCTCCATTGGGTTCTGAAATTGTAAATTAAATGGAAAGTGATTGCCCATCTTTCTCCCGTGGAGCTGTTTTTGTATTTGAACCATCAGAGTCTTGACCTTTGAGTTAGCAGTGCAACTCCCTACTGTCTACAGCACCAGAACTCCTCTAAAGCTATTTTTACAAATAAAAACAAAACACCAAACTCTGTTTGCTCAGAAGCAGACTGGTTTGTGCTTCCTAGGATGGTGAATTCCTCTCTGTTGCCTTATGCTTTGCTCATTTCTAGCACTCTACATCATGTTTCTAGGTCTGTGTCTCCCACTGTTACTGTTATGCGCTGTGGAATTGGAATTCACTCATAGCCGACCCTCTTTTGAACTTTCAGAGGGTATAAATTGCACAGGAGAAGAATGCCCATCTTTTTCCCACGGAGCAGCTGGTGGCCGTAAACCATATGCCTTTTGGGTTGGCAGCACAACTTCTTACCACTAGGCCCCCAGAGTTCCCTGGTTTCCCATGAAATGTTAAATTTCTTAAGAGCAAAACTGTTTAATTCATCTCTGTATTGTCAAGCTCTTGCTGTATGTAGCACTCTGTGTCTGCTATATTATAGGCACTCAAATATTTGTTGAGTAAATAACTCCACATAAATTACTTTGCTTTATTTTGCAAGTAGGGATTTTTCAGACTGAGAGAACTGTTGAAATTGTAGCCTGAATAATCTTTTTAAATGGCATATCTTTTCTGTATGTGTTGTATTTAATAAAATGTTTGCTTAAAACACAAACGTAAATCTGACCACATTTCTCCCCTGTTAATTGCTATTCATGAAACTCAGTGGTCCTGCCATTCTCCTCCCTCTGAAGTGTAAATTCCATGAGAAGAACCTGGTCTGTCTTGGTCCCTGAATTCCAGAGAATCAATATGTGGCTCAGTATACCTCCTTGAGCATATTCCCTAAAATTCTCCCTTTGTTCACCCGAGAAAGATGAGCACTCTCCTGCTGTGTGATTTACAGCTTCTGAAAACCTGCGAGAGGGTAGCTGTGAGTCATTTCTGACTCGAGGGCAGTGAATCTCCCCTCTTTGTTAAGGAGACCTGTTAGCACAATGGTTAAGTGCATGACTGCTAACCAAAGAGTTGCTAAGTTCAAACCCACCCAGCAGCTCCATGGGACAAAGACTTGTTGATCTGCTCTGTTAAGATTACAGCCTAGGAAACCTTATAGGGAGTTCTGCTCACTCACCACATGGGGTCTCTGAGTTGAAAATCAACTCGATTGTACCTTATAACAATGACCAAAACAGCTCTCCTTTAGTACCGCATCTAGTTCTTGGACTGTATATTCTTTCCTATGCCTGGGCTTTTGCACATGCCCTTCCCAGGTCCTAGAAGTCTTTCTACCCCCATCTTAGTCAGTGCCTCTGCAGTCCTCAAAGCTCAGTTCAGATGTCATTTCTTTAAGGGATTCCTAATCTTCCCCACATGCCTGAGATTAGAAATGAAACACTCAGAGCAATAGAGTTGTAATTGCATAATCATTAAATTTGTGTCTTTTCTATGTTGGATCATAGCTACATGAATTTAAAAAGACCATGCCTATTTTGGTCACTTCTGCATTACCAACATTTAGTACCAGTTAGCACTGTGAATTGCACATACTGTCTTCTCAGTGTTTTTCAAAGGAACAGTTGGAAGTTTTATAAGTCAGCTACTCTAATAGTATTTTATGAGTACATACAAGCAGGAAGAAGCTTCCCTTCTAAAATTGTCCCCAAGTTATACCTTTTTCTTAATTTGTACTTGTAATAGGTAAATCTATGGTTACTGAAAGAATGTTGTACTGACAATTTAAATTTGTACAAAAATTGTGTAGTTATTGTAGGGTTTGCATATCCTTAGTAGAAATGGTCAGAATGGTTATTCTTTTTTTGGTTGTTTTTTTAATTGATATTTTAATGAAAGTTTAAAGAGAACTTGGATTTCCATTCATTCATTGTTGTACATTTTCCTCCTTGTCCCTCCTCTCCTTCCCCTACCCCATTTGCTTTTTTCTTGGGAAATAAAAATCTTTTATTGTTATACAGTACCTCACTCCCCAGCCCACTTTACTATGCAGCTCTTATTCTGGACTCTTGTCATGCCAATAATACCTAATCATATATTCCTTTCATACAGTTCTCTTCCTCGTCTGTTTCAATGTCGTGTACATTATTTATCACCTATTTTCTTAGTTTCTCCCAACCCCTGTGTCAGTCGTGTTTTGTAACACTGGCATTATTTCACTCGACATAATGTCCTCCATGGTTACTCATTTTGTATACTATTTCATGAGTTCTTTGTTTTTCAGTGCTGCATAATATTCCATTGTGTGAATATACCATAGCTTCTCTATCCATTTTTTTGTTGATGGGCACTTAGTTTTCCCCCAGCTCTTTGCTATTTTGAACAAAGCAGCAATAAACATGGGTGTGCATATATCTGCTTGGGTGGCAGTTCTGGTTTCTTTAGGGTATATTCCCAATAGTGGAATTGCTAGGTCAAATGGTGTTTCTATTTACAACTTTTTGAGAAAGCGCCAGACAGCCTTCCACAGTGATTGCACCATTTTACATTCCCACCAACACTGAATAAGGGTTCCAGTTTCTCCACAACCTTGCCAGCATTTGTTTTTTGCAGAATGATTCTTCTTCTTAAAATCTGGTTGAATGCTGGGCATAACCATGTCTCCAGTTTCACCGAACATTTGAATGCTCACCCTGTGCCAACTGCTGTGCTAGAAGCTGGGGTTGCAGGTCTGGGAAAGGAGAGGGAGAGGAGAACTTTGTTCCATGCAGAGCTGAGTTAGTAAGAGACATGTAGACACATGAGTGCCATTGCTGTAATAAGTATGGGATGGGGGTAAAAAGGAGAGTCGTCAGCACAGTTGGTCAGGGGAGGTGACATTCACACAAAGTCACCGAGGCAGAGGGCACCAGATTCAGAAGGAACAGCTTGTGCATCTATGTGTGAAGGAACATGCTAGCGTATAGAATTGACTCACGTGACATGACATCTAGAACTGCTGTAAAGGGATAGGGAGTATGTGGGTGGGTGCAGATGGCTAAAGCACTTGACAGCTGACTTAAAGTTTGGAATCTGGAAATCTGCTTTCAAAAAGTTGACCTTGGAAACACAGGGGCCACCATGAATCAGAATTGACTTGAGGGCAGCCGATTAGGATTCAGGGCCAGCAGTTAGCTTACAGACTAACATGTCAGATGCACTACATTTTAGACATAAAAATGACCTTAAACCTACTTACCTGATTGAGTAATTTTGAGTTCACCAAAGCTTATAAAGTGGAAAGCGCAATTCAGGATTAGCATAAACCAGAATGGTGCTTGTCACTTGCAGCTAATAGCCTTGCTTAAGTATCTTCCCGTGCCAGGCAAATGAGTTCAGGTGGAATTAGAAAGTGGTGACTCATTGAAGCTTATCTCTATGAGCAGAGAGTTAAGGACATGACCTCCTGATTACATGAGGCAAATGCTGATGCCGTCTCACCTGGGCCAGGCTTCGTCAAATGACGAAGTGAGAAAGAGGGATTACCAGAAGGGTTTCTTGGTATGGATACTGGGCAGAAATGTCTTTTTTATTGCTAGAAAGTCTTCACCTTTTTAAGTTTCCAAATGGTTTATTGATCTAACATTAATCAAATCTGACTATCAATTTAGATTAAAGAAAGGTTAATTGTAATTCTAGGCCATTTTTGTAATTTTGTTTCTTCCCTTCTGTCCCTTTCTCTGCTTTTTAATTCTCGTGTCTTTCCCCCACTCTACTTGTTCTCCGTATCTTTCATTCTAATACTACTCTGCTGTGTATGTAAGGCCATTGTTGCAGCTACTGTGTCAATCCATTTCATCAAGGGTCTTCCTTTCTTTTACTTTATAAAAAATAGTACAGGGACTGGCACCTCCAAACAACATGTGTAAAAGGATGTAATAATAAAAAAAATCTCACCAACCTTGCCTCTGAGGGACATTCTGGCTTCACTTCTCCCAGGATAGATTTATTTGTTCTCTTGGCAGCCCATGGTATATTAAATACTCTTTGGTAACAGTGGATTTCAAAGGCCTCAGTTCTGTCTTGTTCATTATACAACTTTCACATGTATATGAAAGGACTGAAAATATGTTGGCTTTGGGCAGACATACCTTAGTCTCCAAAGTTCTATCCTTGCTCTTTCATCCTTAAAACAGGTCTTTTGTTGTAGAATTGACCAATACAATAAATTTAATTTCTTGACTTGTGTTGCTGTTAGTTTTTATTGTGGGCCCAAGTAAAATGGTTGGAAAGATTAAGCTGCAGTTGTGATAATGGTATAATCTTTGACTTCCATGTGATTAATCCAGCAAGTGAGTGACCCCCAGTCATTTACTAGAGACCTGCAGGTTGCTATGATTCTGAACAGGTTTAGCAGAGTGTCCAACCTAAGACAGCCCAGAAGAAAGGCCAGACAGTGTACTCAGTGAATGTCTGGTGGACCACAGCAGTCCATGAGTTGGAGGCCAGTGCAGTAGCAGCTCACAATTCTAATCACTCACAGAGGGCAGTAATTGGCCTATCATAATGTCACTGATTAGTGCAAACTCTGTATTCATTCATTTATTCCCCCAGATTGCAACCGACTAAGGATAATGGGGGTGGAATAAGAGTGGTTATGAGTGTTGTTTATCTCAGGGTCTTTATAAAAGAAAAACTTAACTGCTGTCAGGTGGTTTCAGACACATGGCAACTCGCCATTGAATTCTGAGGTTATAAGTCATAACAGGAACAGACTGCCAGCAGCTAGTGGATTCAGCCAGCAGGGATGAACAGCCTTTTTGTTGACGTGAGGCATACTATGAACTATGCCTCCAGAGATCTTTTATAAAAGGAACAGAGGAGGAAAATGGTAGCAGGGTAAGGTTGAGAAGGCCACAACTTAAGAGAGAGCTGTGTTAAAATGTATAGGAAGAACCCATGGGAGAAAGAAAAATGGAAACTGCAGGGATTGGCAATTGCTGGGACACAGCTCCCAGATTACCTCCATGGGCAGACATAAGTGATACTCATTAGAAGGAGCAGTAAGAAAAGAGGGAGAAATCATATGTTCTTTTCTTACTTTTCCCAGAATGATGACTTTTCACAAAGACTGTTCCCTCTTGACAAAATCCCAAAGTGTGTGAGAGGAAATTGCACCATTTTCTTATCTTTTCTTATCTTAGATGTTTACACCTTGAGTTCAAAACAAATGCATCCTACTTTGATTTTCTTATGGTACCCAGCAAAATAGTTTGCAAATATTACTGGTAAACAGTCATGGAGATGAATTTTCAACACTGAAAGAAGATATTGATTATAACTTTAAACATGTTCCAGTTACCATGTTGCACCATCTATGGTTCTTCACAAATTGACACATTTATTAATCTTGCATTTTGTGAAAAGTACTGTTAAATGTTATCTTTCTCCTTAAAGGTGTTACTTTATTAAATCATTACTAAAGTATATCACAATTTTAATGATTTGGGCTTGTCTTAATTTGAAAAAATATAGTTGTTGTTGTTGCTGTTGTTATGAAGTCATTGAGTTGACTGTGACTCTTAACTATCCTGTACCAGCAGATTTGAACCTAGCCGTATCTTGCACCCTTTTTAAGGGAATTTCTGTCTTCTCTGGCCACTTTTCCCGGAATGATGACTTTTCACAAAAATTGTTCCCTCTTGACAAAATACCAAAGTGTGTGGGAGGAAATTGCACCATCCTTGCCTCTGCGGAGCATCCTGGTTACACTTTCTCCAACGTAGTCTATATTCTTCTACAACACCATAGTTCAAAGAAATTGATTCTTCTGTCCTTAACCATTTTACAGCTTTCATATGTTTTTTTAACAAAAGCTGAAAATACTGTGGATTGGCTTATGTGCACTTTAATCTTTAAACTGACATCCTTTTAAGACCAAGGATGTTTAGACCTTTGGAGAATTCCTTGACAGCAGACTTTCCTAGTGTAACATATGTTATGATTTCTTAACTACTTAACTACTGTTACCATGGATGTTGATTGTGGATCCAAGAAAAATGAAATCATTGACAATCCTAGTTTTTCTCCAACTCTCATGATGCTTATCTGTCTGATACTTCTCTAAATCTGAACATTCAGGTTAAGACAGACTAGGAAGAAGGATTGGCCATCCGCTTCTGAAATAGCAGGCCTCCAAAAACCCTATGTACAACAGAACACATGTAGATAACAGAAAGGGCAACTGAGGCTGAGCTTTCAGGTATGGAAATACAAAGGAAGAGGAACAGTTGTAAGCAGACACTAATGATTGGGACATGGAATGTGAGAACCATGAATGTAGGAAAATTAGACATTGTT
>NW_006399836.1:5388691-5404461 GCF_000299155.1 Elephantulus edwardii | reverse complement strand
GGATTCTGAGGCTCTGTCTAACATACTTTGGACATGTTGTAAGGAGGGACTGGTCCTTGGAGAGGGACATCATGCTTGGTAGGGTGGAGGGACAGTGCAGGAGGGGAAGGCTCTCTATGAAGTGGATTGATTCAGTGACTGGGGTAATTGGGAAGGGTGTATCAGAGACAGTGCGATTGGCACAGGACAGAGCAGAATTTAGGGCTGTTGTACATAGGGTCGCTGTGAGTCACAAGCAACTCGACGGCACATAACAACAACAAGCAGTTTTTTCTTTCATCTGTTCCATTGTAGTGTTCATTATTTATGCTTTTTTTTTTTTTCATTTTCCCCAACCCTCATCCTATTTTATAACAGTGTCATTATGCAGTATTTGTCCTTTTATGACTGAGACATTTCATTCAGTATAATGTCCTCTAGGGTCACCCATGTTGTATAATATAATATTTTATTAGTTTATTGTTTTTCAATGCAACATAGTATTCCATTGTGTGAATATACCATAGTGGGGTTTTTTGTTTGTTTTTTTATACCATAGTTTTTCTATCCATTCATTAGTTGATGGGCACTTGAGTTGTTTCCATCTCTTTGCTATTGTGAATAATGCACCAGTAAACATGGTATGCATATATCTGTTTGGGTGGCAGCTCTGGATTTCTTTGGGTATATTTCTAGTGGTGGAATTACTGGGTCAAATGATTATTTTTATTTCCAACTTTTTGAGAAAGCACCTTTTATCCTACCTATATACTCCCACCAACAGTGAGTAAAGGTCCCAGTCTCTTCTAACTTGCAAAAAGCATTATTGAAATTTGTTTTCCTAGAAGCCTTTGTTAATTAATGTTCTCTTCATTTATTTTATTGATAGGATTATGACTATAATGAATTAAATACATGAATCTTGCTACTCTCAGCTGTTCAAGTGGAATTTTTGTAGGTTGATTTTTTAAAAATGTACAGTTATGTCATTTGCAAAGATAGATTCACTTTTTCCTTTCCAGTCTTTGCCTTGTTCTAGCTGGGACCAGCAGGACCATGTTGCATACAAGTAGTGTAAGTGGACATCATTTTTTCCCCTATCTTAGGAGGGAAACATTTAATCTTGTGCCATTAACCATTATATTAGTTGTGTTTATCCTAGTTGCCTACTATCAAGTTGTATAATTTCTCTTTGACATTAGTTTACTGAGAATTTTTATTAAGAATAGAAGTTCAGTTTTATCAACTGATTATTTGGCATTATGAAAATCATTATATGGTTTTCTTTTTTAATCTGTTGATATGGTAAGTTGTGATTGGTTTTTAAAACATTAACAACTTTATAGTTATGAGATAAAGCTCACATATTTTGTGTGTGTGTATATTTATTGGATTTCTAAAAATTTGAAAATGTTTGGGATTTTTATTTATGAGGTATATTGGTGTGTAGCTTTTTATTCTTTTTATGGGTTTGATATGGGTACCAGGATAATACTGACCTCATAGAGTAAGCTGGAAAGTATTCCTTTCTCTTCTGTTCTGCGGGATTTTGTAGAGAATTAACATTTTATTCTCCAGTGTTTCATACTGAAGTCATTTAGACTGTTTTCTGTGAGGTAAAGTTTTTACTACAACTTGAAACTGCTTAATAGCAACAGCACCATTTAGGTTGTCTTTGTTGGTGAGCCTCAGCAGTTCTTTCCTTCGCAGATTTCTTTTTTTGATCCAAGATGTTGAGTTTATTGGAATAAAACAGTCCCTTACTTTTCCTCACTATCCTTGTAAAGTCATTGCAGTCTCGTTCCAAGATTAATCACTTGTTGTTTTTAGTGGTGTAGTTTTGTCTCCCTTTACCTGCCTGGCTAGAAGTTTATTAATTTGTTTTCTCCTGCTCAGAAAATAAGCTTTGGTTTTCACTGATTCCCCACCACCTCAATTGCTTTTCTGTTTGCTACTCACTGATTTCCACTCTATGATCATTTTTGGTTCCTTCCCCCATGCCCTGCTTACCCTGAATTCCATTTATTATTATTTTTTCCAATTTCTTTACACAGAAGCTAGATTATTGCTTGAGAATTTTTATCTTTTCTAATATAAATGTTGAATGCTAGAAAGTACCCTGTTACTGCTTCAGCTGCATTCCAAAAATTGTGATATGTTGTGTTTTCATTTTCCTAGAGCTACAAATACTTCCCAGTTTTTATTTTGATTTCTTCTTTGACCCACTTTGATTATTTTCACTGAAGTCAAATCCGTTTCTACCTGTAACAAACCTCCATCAGATTTTTGAGAAATTTTGATGGGAGAAGTCTTTCTCCTGCAGAGTGGCTGGTGTATTCAATTGCCAGACTTTCAGTTAGCAATCCAGTATCTTACACATCACCATCAGGGCTCTGTAAGCCTCTAAGGAGCACATTAACCATATTGCCTCTAGGACAGACTTGTTTGTTTGACTGATGTTGTTGATTGCCCCCAAGTCGAATAGGACTCACAGTGACCCTGTGAACAAAAGGACTGAAGCCTTTCTATAACTATAGTCGTTTATCAAAGTTCATAGTTTCCAGAGGCATGTTGTTTAGCTCATAGGATATCCAGTACTCTTTTCCAGCACCACAATTCAAAGGCATCGATTCTTTTTCTGCCGTCATTATTCATTATCTAATTTACAGGTGCCTAGGAAGCAATTTGAAAGTTCATGGCTTGGATCAAGTGCACTGGAATGTTTAAACTGACATCATTGCTCTTTAGCACTGTGGAGAGGACACTGGCAGCAGATTTCCCCAATGCAATACATCTTTAGATTTCTTGGCTGCTGTTACCGTGGATGCTGATTGTAGATCAAAGTAAAATGAAACTGTTGACAACTTCAGTCTTTTCTCCAGCTGTATGATGTTGTGCATTAGTTGAGATGTAATTCATATTGTATATTGAGGAAGGTCCCAAAACTATCCTCAAATTTCACTGATTCTTGAGAAGGACTCATAGGACTGACTGATGGCTGGAAGTTATTACAGCAAAAGAATGCAAAGCAGAATCAACAAAGAGGAAAGCAGTAGAGCATGAAGTTGGAAGGAAGTCAGGTACAAACTTTTCTCATGGGGTCACACAGGACACACCTAATCCCTCCAGCAATGAGTCAGTCAGGAAATGTTATAGGCATAATCTGCCTAACACGTATCTAACTTCAGGCTCCCAGAAGGAAAGCAGGTGTTCCGTATAAACCATGTTGTTTGTACAGACTGTTGAGGCTAAGTTAACCACCCTTATCAGCTAGAAAATGGGGGGAGCACCCCTCAAATTCAAATTCCCCTACTCCAGCCAAGGACCAGCCTTCCAAACAGCTTTCCTAAGGATAGAAAAGTCCAGATTATGCTGTATGATCTCTCTATACAACTGGATCTTTTAACGTTTATTCAGATTTGTTTGATGACCCAAAATATGATCTCTCTTGATAGATGTTCTTTGTGAACTGGAAAAGAATGTGTATTTGGTGTTATAGGGTGGAACATTCTAGAAATGTCAGATCAAGTTGGTTAATAGTGTTGTTGACACCTTCTTTACTGTTTCAGTTGTTGAGAGAATGGTCTAGAAATCTCCATCTCTAATTGTGGACTTGTTTATTCTTGCCATTTTTGCTTTAAGTATTTGGAAGCTCTAATATTGGGCATGTAAATGTTTAGAATTATTATATTCTCTTGATGAATTAACCTCTATTTATGTGAAATAAACCTCTGTATTCCTAGTAATAGTCTGCTTTGACACCTGTTTTTCTTTTATTAAAATAGGTACTCTTTCTTTTTATTAATGTTGGTATAGTATATCTTCCATATTTTTAGTCTTAACTTAATTGCACCTTAATTTTTAATGTGAGTTTTTTGTAGGCTGTGAATAGTTGGATGTTGTCTTTTTGTCTGCTCTGAGAATCTTTGCCTTTTAATGTCTATTTGTGGCCTAGTGGTAAGAATCTGCTCTGCAGGCTAAAGGCATGCAGTTTGAATCCACCAGTTGCTCCATGGGAGAATGATGGGCAGTCTCTTCCCATGCAATTACTGCTTTTGAAAACCTGTTGGAGGGTCAACTATGGCTCACTTCTAACTTGATGGTACATAGCAACAACAGTTTGGTTATTTCTATGACTTGTACTAAATCTACTGCCTTGCTATTTGTTCTGTTAATTCCATATAGTCTTTGTTCCTTTTCCATTAATTTTTTTAAAATAATTCCATCGTACTAACTTTTTGGGTTTATGTTGTGGCTAGAATTGTGTCCCCTCCCCTAACCTCAATGTGTGTTGTATTCTGACCTCTGTATCTGTCTGTGGTGGTAATCTCATTTGGCAGTTGGTTGTCTTTATTAGTGAGGCAAGACTGTGTGTTTTAAGCAAGTCTCTTCTTCAACACATAAAAGTGCCTATAAAACAAGCAAGTGAAAAAATCAGAGACGGAAGGAAAGAGATGCCAAGCAAAATAAAGATCACCCAGAAGCGGAAGTGAGAAGAAACAAGGCCCTGCATTCAGAGCTGACAGAGAGAAAGCCTTCCCTTAGAGCAGGCACTTGGAGTTCACACTTCTAGGCTCTTAAACTGTGAGAAAAGAAAATGTGTTAATGTCACCCACTTGTGGTCTTTGTGTTGTAGCACCACTAGATAACCAAGACAGCTTATTAGCTATATTTCTTTGTTGTGCTACTTCAGTGGTTATGTTAGGGCTTATCTGGTGACAAAGTGCATTATGGGTTTGGCTGCTAACTGAAAGGTTAGCTCAACATACCATGGGCTAGCTGCTGCCTGGGAGAAAGGTAGCAGCCTCCTCTTGTAAAGATTTACAGCCTCATGTTTACCAAGGGTCATGGTGAACTGGAATCAGCTTGATGGCACTGAGTTTGGATTTGTTTTTGTTTTGGAGATTACAGTATACATCCTCTTGCTTGCTGAAAGTGAAAGTGAACTTGAAGCATTTATGCCAGAAGATCAAAGACTATATAGCCTTCTACATGAAACCAAGCTTCTCATAACTGGACTAGTAAGCAACGTCATGATAAATGGAGAAAAGAGATATGTTTCAAATTGTCAGAAGTTTCATTTTACTTAACTATACCAACAACACTGATTGAAGTTGTTGTTAGGTGCTATTGAGTTGAGTATGACTCATAGCGACCCTATGAACAACAAATCTGAACCCTATCCTGTCCTGTGCCATCTTTACACTTCCTGACACACTAGAGCCCATTGCGACAGTCTCTGTCAACTGGTCAAGGGTCTTTGTCTCCTTTGCTGACACTCTACCTTTCTGGGCATCATGTCCCTCTCCAAGGAATAGCCCCTTCTAGTAACATGCCCAAAGTATGTGATGTGAAGCTTCATCATCTTTGCCTACAAAGAGCACTCTGGCTGCACCCTCTCCAAGACATATTTATTCTGTTGGCCATCCATGGGATGTTCAGTGCTCTTCTCCAATACCACAGCTCAGAGGCATTAGTTCTTATTCTGTCATCCTTGTTCATTTATCAGATGCATAGCAAGTGATCAGTAAAACTATGGCCTGAACCAGAAACATCTTATTCCTCAAACTGACATCATCACTCCTCAATAATTTGAAGAAGTTCCTAACTGTGGACTTTTCCAGTATAATACATCTCCTGATTTCTTGATTGCTGGTGCCAAGAGTGTTGGTTGTGGATCCAAGTAATTATGCACCCATTGAAATAACAGTCAAGAAATCAAATTATTTCACACCCATGTTTATTGCTGCTTTGTTCACAATAGCAAAGAGTTGGAAACAATTCAAGTGCCCATCAACAAACAAGAAGCTGTGGTATATTCACACAATATATATATTGTGTGAATACTTGGCTGAATTTGAAAAACAAGGAACTAATGAAATATTATACAAAATGGGTGACTCTGGAGGACATTATGCTGAGTGAAATATTTCAGTCACAAAAGGACAAATACTGCATAGTGCCACTGTTGTAACACAGGACTGACATCATGGTTGGGGAGAACTTAAGAAAAGAGGGGATAAATAATGTATACTTCATTGAAACAGATGAGGGAGAGAACTGTTTAAAAGAGATATATGATTAGGTATTATTGTCATGATCAGAGTCCAGGATGAAGGCTACATGGTGGAGTGGACTTGGGGGGAGGGATTGTATAACAATGAAAGAATTTTACTTTTCAAAGAGAAGAGTGAACTGTGGGGGGAGGGATAGGCAGGGAGAAAAGTGCAACAATGAATGAATGGAAATCCAAAGTCTCTGTAAACTTTCATTAAAATTAATAATAATTAAAAAAAATCAAATGATGATACATTGAGAAATCAGCTGCAGAGGACCTCCTTAAAGTTTATAAGAGCAAGCCTGTCACTTTAAAGACTGCAGAGGCTTGATCCAAACCATAATATTTTCATTTGCTTCATATTCATGTAAAAGTTGAACAATAAAGAACAACAAAATACAATATATTCATCTGACATACTTTGATCATGTTGCAAGGAGGGACCAGTCCTTGAAGAGAGACATCATGCTTGGGAGGGTGGAGGGACAGCGCAGGAGGTGAAGATCCTTGATGTGATTGATTGAGTCAGTGACTGGGGAGTGGGGGTCAGTGTGTCAGAGACAATAAGGTTGGCTCAGGACAGAGCAGAGCTCAGAGCTGTCATATATAGGGTTGCTGTGAGTCACAAGTCACTTGATGGCACATAAAAACCACAGATTGACTTGGTATACAGAAAGGATACAACTCTGATACATAACTTTCCAATAGGCAATATCATGATAAATGGAGGGGAAAAATGAAGTTGTCAACTATTTCATTTTACTTGGATCTGTAATCAAAACTCATGATAGAAGCAATCAAGGAATCAAAAGATATGTTGCATGCTGAGTGAACTAACACAGTCTCTTAAGGACAAATACTTCATAAGACCATTATTATTAAAAAACAAAAAGATAACCAGTATGAGTGTGGAAACTCAAGGGCTGAAGATGGATAGAGATGAAACCACAGCGTTGCATGCTTTGGTGGATGGATGGAAGGGGTGAAGGAAATGAGAAGGATCCAGGTGAAAAAACAGTAACGATGGGCAAGGTCCAGTGGTGTTTAATTTTATAAAACATAATATGAGAGTGATTTTATTAAACAGTGTGAATGAAGAACAGTATGAAATACAATGTATACAAACTTTGTAAATAAACCAATTTAAAAAAAAAGGAGACATGTTGCTTTGGGAAAAATCTGCTGTTAAGGACCTCTCCAAAGTGCTAAAAAGCAGAATTGTCAGTTTAAGATTAAGGTGCCCCAGTCCACGTCATCTGCTTCAGTTGTTTCCCATGCATCGGAAATTTGGACAATGAATAAGGATGACAGAAGATGCCTCAGTGCCTTTGAATTGTGTTAGTGAAGAATGCAGATTGTTTTTTACCTCTGCCTGTTAGAAACCACACCCACTCTCCTAGTAAGCCTTGGCCAGAAGGTACTCACTAAAGGCCCAGAGGTACTTGCTCTGACAGCAGGCACTCTTTCTCCTATCTTTTGGCGTGTTGTCAGGAAAGGCTAGTCCTTGGAAAAAGGACATCATACTTGGAAGAGTAGAGGGTTAGAGAAGGAGAGGAATAGCCCCAATGAGATGGATTAACACAACATCGGGACAGTGAACGTGAGCATGATATGGGTCTGATCAACTGTTCATAGGGTCACTATGAGTTACAAGCCAGCTAGACAGCACGTAGCAGCAACAACTAGCAAGAAATTCTGTTGCCTGTCTATATATTATTCTTGTACATTGTGACTTTGCTGAATACAGTTATTAGTTTTAGTAGTTTTCATTGGATTTCTTACAATTTTTTAGATATAAGAGAATAACCTTGCAAGTAGATAGTTTTTCTGTTCTCTTTACAATCTAGACCCTTTTATTTCTGGTTCAGTTGGCCAGAATAGATTCTCCAGTACACTATTGGATCAAAGTGTGAGAGCAGATATCTTTGTGTCTTATGGAGAAAGTATTCAGTGTTTTATGAGTAAGGATTAAGTTAAAGAAAGTCTCTCTTATTCCTAGTTTGTTGAGTGTTGTCTTGACAAGATGATGAAATTTTGTCAAATACTTTTGCTATTTTAGAAATGGTGTCTGATTTCTCTTTAGAGTAGATACTACATATCCAGTTGTGTACCATCGAGTTGGAACCGACCTGTAGCTGACCAGTATGTTTCCAGAGGCAGTTAATTGCATGAGAGGAGATTGCCATCCTTCTCCCATGGAGCAGCTGATGGATTTGAACTGCTTGCTTTTGGGATTGCAGTGCAGCTTCTTACCAGGCCACCAACGTTTACTCAGATACTATCTATTGGAATGATGAAGTTTTTGTTTTGGCTTTTCTTTATTGATGTTGTTTATGACATTAATTTTTGGATGTTAAGTGAACTTTCCGGTCCTAGGGTAAATATTTCTTGGTCATGGTATATAGTATTCTTTTTTATATTGGTAGTTTCTAGTTGCTAATATTTTGCTGATGCTTTTAATTTCTATTAATAGATGGTATTCATCTTGTGATATCTTAGTCTGATTTTGGTATGAAGGTAATTGTATCTTCATAGACTGGGTTGCGAACTCTTCTTTTTGTTTTTTAAAGAGTTTATTAGAATTTATATTCTTCCTTACAAATTTGGTAAAATTCACTGGTGAAGCATATGGACGTAGGCATTTCTTTGTTAATAAGTTTGTTTTCATTTTCTTCTTGAGTCAGTTTTTGTAGTTTGAGTCTTCTAAGGACTGTATCCATTCACCTGTTGTCATTGGGTGCCATCTAGTAGGTTCTGGTTCACAGTACACAGCTGTATCACAGAGTTCCTACAGTTACTCATACCTAGTAATTTATATTAGATGCCAAAGCAAATGAATAATCATATACAAGCTAACTGCCGTTGAGTCACTTCCAGTTGCTCGTGATTACAAAGGACAGAGTAGGACTGTCCCCTAGAGCTTCTAAGGGAGCCCTGGGGCCCTGGTGCGTAGGGAGTCGTGCTGCTAACCCAAAGGGCCCAGATTTCTGGAGGTTCAAATCTACCAGCAACAATACAGAAGAAAGAAGGGCCGCCGCCTCCTGTGTCATTTACAGCCTCACAGACCCAGTCAAGGAGGGCAGCTGTGAGGCAATTGTAACTCAGTGGCAATGAGTAAGAGAGAGGGTTTTTTTGGGGGAGGGGGGAATTCAGAGGGATTTTATTTATTTTAGAGAAAATTTTTATTTTATACTGGATTACTTATAAAATTCATATACATTCTTTTTCATACTGGATCTTTACCATTTCCTTTACCCATCCCTTCCCTCATCCAGTAATAGAGTTTTTAAGGCTGTAATTTTTACACAAGTAGTTTGTCGCATTTTTCTCCCTCAAAGTGACTGGTGTGTTCAAACCACAGACCTGTTAGTTAACAACTGAATGAGTGCTTAACCTTTGAGCAACCAGGAGAACTTGGATGCTAAATGTTGTAAATTTTACATTATTGAGGGCTGGATATTATTTGTACCTCTGTGTAAGTATTATTGAGATTTGGTTGGTAAAAGAAACTGTTTGATTCATGTTGGGATGACTTTTTAAGCTTTTTTAGGGGAGACCTAGATAGTGTTTTATATTCGTTTGTCCTACTGCTGAAATGTCACCCTTCTAAACCCTCTGTTTAATGTACCCCCACTTCCCTGCTCTGTGCTCTCATAACCTTCCCTAGGCAGCAACCTGGGACAGTTAAAAGAACTCACCATGTTTGTTTACCCTCTCTCAGGAGGCACTGTTCTGTGTTAACTGGTAGCTGCTGTTGTGTGCCGTCAAGTCAGAACTGACCCATAGCTGACCCTCCAGTAGGTTTTCAGAGGCAGCTGACCTCACAAGAGGAGACTGCCTTTCCTTCTCCCGCAGACTAGCCACTAGATTCGAACCACATGCCTTCGGAATTTCAGCACAGCTTCTTACCACTAGGCTACTAGAGCTCCTCTGGTAGCTAGTGTCTTGAAAATCATTGCTTCGTGTGTTTTATTTAATTTTATAGTTATTTCAAAGACAAGGGTAAAAATCTGGTCCCAATTTTTCCATCTTTTCTGGAAGTGGAAGTCCTGCTTCTTCTCAAAACATCTGAGGACTCTTCAGGAGTTAGATCCAGAATATGAACTAATCTTTGAAATTTCAGTACAGGAAAATCTGTATTCCTTCAAAGTACATTTCATGTTGGGGAGCACCCAAAAGTCGTTTTTCAGGGCTGATTAAATAATTTGAAGACTATTGGTTGGGGTCCAAAAGGAATCCAGAGTAATGAGACTGATTTCCTGTATGCTTTGAAACAGGTTTGGAGGCCAAGTAGAATGTGCTGAATATTCTGAGTGAACTAATTATAAAATATCTTGAATGCTTACATTTAAGTATTACTATATATTTGCTAGTATATATTTATTTATATACTAAATATTTATCTGCAGCTGGCATTTAACTGCCTCTCAGTAAGCTTTTAGCTTATATGTGGATATTCTCTTTTGAAAATTATTTTAATGTATGAATACTCTCTTGATTGAAAACCCACTGCTGTCTGTGTGTGCTCTGAGTACTTTCTTAGGTTATGATTGCCAATTAGTTAAGTTCCATATGATGAAACTAAGACCACTCCATCAAAAGACATTTCTTGATACAGATCTAGAAAGTAAAATTGTGATACTTACATTGTTAGCATCTTCACAATTTTAATTAGAATTTATTCAGATAAAATACTGAGTTCCAGGAGCATAAGCTGGTGCCTGCATTTGTCTTTACAAAGAGCAAACATTTGAATAGCCCAGTGTAATCAGGTGCCTTGAATCTGAATATGTTAGGTAATTAACCAAGGAATATTCTTAAAGTTTAGTTGCTCTCTCCAAAGTACTGAAGAGCAACGATGTCAGTCTGGAGACTAAGGTGTTCCTGATTCAGGCCACAGTCTTTGCAGTTAACTGCTATACAGCTGGACAATGGAGGATAGAAGGAGAATTGATGCATTTGAGCTGTGGTGCTGGAGAAAAGTATTGAATATACCATGGACTGGTAAGAGAACAAACAGCCTCGTCTTGGAGAGAGTGAAATCAAGCTGCTACTTGGAGGCAAGGATTCTGAAGCTTTGTCTGACATACTTTGGACATGTTGCAAGAAGAGACCAGTCCTTGGGGAGAGACATTATACTTGGGAGAGTTGAGAAACAGCACAAGAGAGGAAGACCTTGATGAGACAGATTGATTCAATGATGGGTAATGGAGGTAGGTGTGTTAGAGACAATAAGATTGGCACAGGACAGAGCAGGGTTTAGGGCTATTGTACATAGGGTCTCTATGAATCATAACAACAAAAACAACAACAGGGAGAAGAATTGGCCATCCACTTCCTAAATATAACAGGGTTTGAAAAACATTATGTTCAGTAGAGCACACAGATTTTCCCAGTGCAATTTGTCTTTTAATTTCCTGCCTGCCGGTACCAAGATTGTTGATTGTGGAGCCAAGCAAACTGAAGTTGTTAACAATCTCAGTTTCTTCCCCATCTATCATGACATGATTCTGCCAATCAGTCCACTAGAGAAAATCTTTGTTTTCTTGATGTTGAACTTCAATCCATATTGAAGGCTACAGTCCTTGCACATTCTGCAGTAAGCACTTCATGTCATCTGCGTAACACAGGTTGTTGATGAATCTTCCTCCAGTCCTGATGCCACATTCCTCCTCATAGAACCTAGCTTCCAGAATAATCTGTTCTGCATATAGATTGAAAAGGTATGGAGATAATACACATCCCTCGTGTACACCCTTCCCAATTTTGAACCATGTCGTGTTTTCTTGCTCTGTTCCGACGACTGCCTCCTGGTCCAAGTATAGGTTTCACATAAGCATGATCAAGTGTTCTGGGATTCCCATTCTTCTCAGAGTTAGCCACAGTTTGTTGTGGTCCACCCAATCAAATGCTTTTGCATAGTCTTTGAGACACAGATGGTCATTCTTTTGGCACTCCCTGCTTTCAGCCATCTAACATTGGCTATAATATCCCTAGTACTATGGCCTCTTCTAAAATCTTTCTTCCTAGTCTGTCTTAATGTGGATTCTTAGCTTTGGAACAATATATGACAGACAAAAAGAAATTATTTGTTCAAATTAATTTACAGAATTTTTTTTAAGAAATGGATTTAGTTCAGTAGAGGTCAGTAAGTCCATTTCAATAAGATGCTATTCTTATGATCCAGAGATGGAAGTTATTTTCAGGTCAGACTTTGAGTCTATATTTTAGAAATTGATACTGGTACTTTAGGAGGCTAATAGGATGGTAGACATCACATATTGTGCCATGCCCTGCAGGGTGAGGCCGTGCTCCGCAGGTGAACACGTGTCTGCTTAAGCAGCAGAGCTGTGACTCCTTTCCAGTGTGGTGGGTGAACTATAAATAGTCTTATGTTAGCTCAGGTCAGATTTTGCTGCCAGTTGAGTTCAGACCAGGTTTTGCCACTAAATGAATTACAGAAAATTTTCGGTCAGTCTGGAGAATGTTGTTGCTTTTTTAAAAAATTGTGGACAAGTTATTATGAAATACTTGTGTTTACTTTGTTTACTAGATGTTTGGTTTCTTTTGTTACCTTAAGAAAATACAGTCTTCTTTACTTTTTTCCTAACAGGATATGAGATTAAATCTGTTCTCTACAGGCTAGTTAATAGAAATTAGGACACCTCTTCACAAAGCTGGATACTTTAGGCAGCTGTCACTGTCATGTGAAACCTCCCTTAAATACTTCCCACATCTGACTGACTTTATGTTAGCACTCTCATAGTTCCCCTCTTCTCTTTTCTCCTTTCAGAAGTGCTTGGTGGGAATAAAAAGTAAAGAGATTTAAAATGTGCAGTGCTTCATAAAATATGTCCTAGCTCAAGTTGTGAGGTTTCAGAAGAAACAGCATGCTTTCCACATGCTGACCTGACCTTTCCTATTTCCAGCTCAGGTGGTAGCTACCTTTATAAAAATACTTGGGCTACATTAAACACAAATCTAAAGGATATGGAATAAGAAGGAAACTTTCACTTGCCAAACTGCATCTCCCACACAAACAGTTTTGGCCACTTATTTAAAGATTTCCATATTGTAAAAATTTATTTTCTTTTTATTGCTGAGGAAAAATATCCACAGCCGAACCTCACAGCAGCTCAGCAGTTTCACATGTACAGTTCACTGACGTTGATTATAGTCTTCAGATTGTGTAGTATTCGTACACTCTTTTTCCAGTTTGTTCTGCTATTAATGTAAACTGACTGCCCACCAAGTTCCCTGTCTAATATTTTGGGTTACTATTGCTAGTTTGATGCCACATGGATAGCGCTTAAGAGAACGCTAGGCAGATTAAATGAAACTATTGTTTGGTTAAGGACCTTTGGTGGTAATGTGCATTAGATGTTGTACTGCTGATTGAAGGTTGACAGTTCAAATCTGGCAGTACTCTGTAAGAGAAAGATAAGGGGATACCTCCTCTTGAAATATTTACAGGTAGGGGGAGACTCAATGGAGAGACTAAATTGGATTAAAATTAATAGCAGTTGGTTTGAGTTTGTATAGTTTTTTCTCAGTTATTTGGCTTAAAGATGATTTCAGGACTATGTTTGGGTTAAGGTTTAAAGATTCTCTCAAGGCAGTAGGTTCAGGAGTTCACCTAACTGCACTGGACCCAGAACCTGGAGATTCCATGAGAATTGGAAATTGTGCTCTGCATACTCGCCCCCCCCCAGCTTTTTGGTCTGAATTCTTCTGCAGAATCTTTGATCACAATGTTCAGTTATGGTATCTAAAGATTATCCAGTTTTCTTGGCCTTGTGCCAAAGGAGGCAGTTATTTGTGGATACAGTAGTTACACTTTTCTGTACCCTCTTCCTTTTATTCTTGAGTTGACAGCACCTAACAACAACTTCCTATTATTGTTATTATCCTCCTTCCTCTCTTGTTTCAGCCTGCTTGCAAGCTTTTAAGACTCTAGGTCAAACCCTCTTTTTAGTTTCTTTTCTCTTTAGGTTAGAGGACAGTTTGGGATATTCTGATGAGGCATCACAGTGCTGGTTAGATAGTATATGTGTGCCTTTTGTGTTAGATTACAGATAGATCTGTTGCTGGTGGGTTACATTTTCTTTCTAGAGCTACTGTTTCAACCTGTATAGTTTTAAAATGTTAATCAAATACATTTGTTTACTGTTAACTATTCCTTAATTAAAAGTTTCTAAGTGTTACCTATATACAGTTAGTTGCCAATTTCTGAGATATTCAGTTACCATGAATTATACTTTTTTTGCTATCTGGCTTTTGTTTCTTTTATAGGTTATATTGTGTTTTTTAAAAATATCTTTTCATCTATAATCAGAAGAGGATGAAATAGATGAATGGGACCTTTTAAGAATCAAATCCCTATGCACGTCCAAAAATTTCTCCAACAAGGGTAAAAAAGGGAAGCTACAGACTGGGGAAAAAATATTTGGTAATGACATGTCAGATAAGGGACTTATATCTAGAATTTATGAAATACTTAAGCACCACAGCAAGATAAACAACCCAGTTGAAAAATGGGCACAGGATATGGACAGTTAACCAAAGAAGACATTCAGATGGCAAACAAACACATGAAGAAATGTTCAAAATCCCTAGCTCTAAGAGAGATGCAAATCAAAGCAACTATGAGATATCATCTCACCCCAGTAAGAATAACGAAATGTAACAGAACAGCAAACTTATAAATGCTGGCGAAGTTGTGTAGCAACTGGAACCTTTATTCACTGCTGTTGAGGTGTTAAATAGTGCAACCAATATGGAGGGCTGTATGGCGCTTTCTCAAAAAGTTGGAAATAGAAATACCATCTGACCCAGCAATTCCACTACTGGGGATAATACCCTAAAGAAACCAGATCTACCACCCAGCAGATTTATTCACACCCATGTTTATAGCAACTTTGTTCACAGTAGCAAAGAATTAGAAACAACCTACAGTGCCCATCAACAAACGAATGGATAGAGAAGCTGTGGTATTCACACAATGGAATACTACCCTGCATTGAAAAACAAGGAACTCATGAAATATACAAAATGAGTGACCCTGGAGGACATTATGCTGAGTGAAATATCTCGGTCACAAAAGGACAGATACTGCATAGTGCCACTGTTGTAAAACAGGACTGACATCGGGGTTGGGGGGAGATTGAGAAAGATGGGATAGATAATGTATACTACATTGAAACAGATAAGGGAGACAACGATGTGATTAAGAATTATTGTCATGACAGGAGTCCAGAATGAAGGCTGCATAGTGGAATGGACTTGAGGGGAGGAATTGTATAACAATGAAAGAATTTTTCTTTTACTTTTCAAAGAGTAGAATGAACTGGATAGAAGGGGTGGCCAGGGAGAAAAGTGCAACAATGAATGAATGGAAATTGAAAAAAAAAACTCTTTTCATTAGTTGTTATTGTTGTTATGTGCCATCGGGTTGTTTGCAACTCATAGCGACCCTATGTACAACAGCCCTAAACTGTGCTCTATCCTGTGCCAGTCTCATTGCCCCTGACACACCCATCCCAATTACCCCAGTCAGTCCCTGAATCAATCCACCTCATAGAGGGTCTTCCCCTCCTGTGCTTTCCCTCTACTCTACCCAGCATGATGTCCCTCTCTAAAGACCTGTTTCTCCTTACAACATGTCCAAAGTATGTCAGACGAAGCCCCAGAATCCTTGCCTCCAAGGAGCAGCCTGGTTTAACCCTCTCTAGGA
>NW_006399836.1:5384111-5385269 GCF_000299155.1 Elephantulus edwardii | reverse complement strand
ATCGTGGACAGTGTTGGCTGGAGCTTCCCGACTAAATCAAGCCTGGAAGCAGGAGCGGCATCCACTTCCAAAATGGCTTGCCTCTGGAAACTCTATGTACGAACAGTGCTCAGGCTGTTCGTTCATAGGGTCGCTATGAGTCATCTACGACTCGACGGCATTAAACAACAACAACAAACAATACTTCGTGTATTGAAGTATCCTTTGTATAATACCCATAATCATCACTTTTGCTTTCTTAGGTCAATTTTGCTTCTTTTTATTCTTTCACTTTCTAAAAATGATTTTTTTTCTTTTTTAAATAGCATATAGTTGTTTCTGGCTTTTTGTTTATTGCTAACCCAGCCTTACTACCTTTTAATTGAAGGGTCTAAGCCATTCTAATTTACATAATTTTCAATATGGTTGAGTTTAATGCTTCCATTTTTTTGTTTGTTTTCTCCATATCCCATCTGTTTCTTCTTCCTTGGCTTTTTATTATTCTTATTTTCATGATTCTATTGCTTTTACTGGCTTTTTAGTTATAAATCTTTGTTTCTTTTTATAATAACTGTTATAGGACTTAAAATTTGCATCTTTAAACTGCCATAAATGTGTATTGTCACTTTGCTTTACTTTCATTTCCTCCTTACATCTTTGGGCTATCGTGGTAAGTCTACTTCTGCATATGTTATAACTCCATTATTCATGGTGGGTTGTGTGGTTGTTGGTGTTTTGTCTTGTTTTTTTTTTTTATTTTAATGCAATTAAAATATCTGAGGAAAAGTTTTTATTTTTTCACATTCCTGCACATAGTTAGCATTTCCACTGCTTTTAATTCTTTTGTTTAGATTTGACTTTATAAATGTTTCCTTTTCTTTCAGCCTAAAAATCATAAGCATTTCTTGAACTGAAGAAATTCTTCCTCTCTTGATCCTCGGGAGGATCTGCTGATTATGTTATTTCTGTTTTTGTTGTTGGGAAATCTTTATTTCTACATTATTTTTGAAGTCTATTTTTGCTGGATATAGAATTTTAGATCAGTTGTCTTTATCCTCATTGTTTCTAATGAGAAGTCAGTTGTGACTCTTAGCTCTGTTCATTTGTATGTACTGTGCTTTTCATCTCGGGCTGCTTTATAAGGGTTTTTTTTTCTCATTCTTTTTTTTTTTTTTTTTT
>NW_006399836.1:5377039-5384011 GCF_000299155.1 Elephantulus edwardii | reverse complement strand
GACATTGAGCCTCAGTCCATATTGAAGGCTGCAGTCCTTGACCCTCTGCAGTAAGTGCATGAGGTCCTCCTTAGTTTCAGCGAGCAGGGTTGTGTCATCTGCATAATGCAGATTGTTGATAGATCATACACCAATCCTAACGCCACACTTCTCCTAATAGAACCCAGCCTCTCGGATAATCTGTATAGTATGTACTATATATAGTGAAGTCTTAAATCTGATGCAGTCATTCCAGATGTTCAAAATTGGATTTGTAAAGATACTCATTATAAAAAGCAATAATAATTAAAGGGGGAAAGGTACTAAATTTACATTAGAATTGACTTACAATGAAGTCATTGGAAAGGAATGCTGTTATAAGTCGGTGACTACCTGTACAGAAATAGAAATAAAATTAATTCTCAATTTATTCTGCAAAAGCACATCTTTAAAAGTAAAATAACAAAAATCACAAAACACAACAACAACAAAACACAACCCAGCACATAATTCTTGCCAGTCCCTCTTTCCCCCTGGAACCACCGGGCATTAGCAGTGGCTCTCAGGATGTGCACATGGGCAAATTTGCTTCCAGCAACTACTCCCAAGACAAAGCAGTTTCAAACTCATTGCTTTCAAGTTGGAAATGACTCCAAGCTGGGCTTCACTGTAAGAATTAACACAAAGCTTGCTCTCCAGTAGATTTCCCATGGCTATAAATTGTATGAGAGGAGATTGCCATCCTTCGCTAGGGCCTGTGGCTTCAAACCAACAGAGAGGCTCCATCTTTTGGGCTGGCAGCATGTCTCTCTGGTGACTCCACCACCAGAATGCTCTACTGTCAGCAGCATGATTGAAGTGATTTATACGTTTAAATCCTTGATAAATGTAAGACCACAGTGCCTCTAAGCAGGAATTTATTTTTTAACTTAGTATGAACTTTTGCTTTGTATGGAACCCAGATTCTTTGGTTGTTTCTCACTCAAATTGCTTTTTAATTGTAACCATCTCATAGCTGACCCTTCAGCTTTCTGAGGCTGTAAGTCACCTGGAAAGAGATTGTTCTGCTTTCTTCCTTGGTGGTTGTTTTTTTGTGTGCCTTTGAGTTAGAACCAACCCATAGCTGTAGTGTTTTCAGAGACAGTAAATCACGCAGGAGATTTCCCATACTTCTTTCAGGGAACAGCAGGCTAATTCAAATCATGTGCTGCCTTTAGGATTGCAGTGCAGGTTCTTACCACTAGGCTACCAGAGCTCTCTATTCTTCCTGGGTATACTGATGGATCTCTCTCTGGTGGCCTCATGGATAAAAAATAGTGCTGCCAACCCAAAGGCAGGCAGTTCAAATCTACCATCTGCTCCAAGAGAGCACAGTGGGGTAGTCTGCTTCCCTGAAGTTTACAGCCTATGAAAACCTGTTGGAGGGTCAGTTAGGTATCAGTTCTGACTCCATTACAGAGTGTGCATGTGTGTGTGTGTGTGTGTGTGAAAGTTGGACCATAACTAAGGCCAAGGAAGAATTGAAGCCTTTGAGTTGTGGGTGGGCAAAGAATGTTGAGTATCTTGTGACTGCCAGAAGAAAAGACGCCTTGGAAGAAGTATGGCCACGTTGCTTCTTTGAGGTGACAGGGTGAGAACATAGTCTTTGAATGTATTTTCTGGAGAGATCAGTAACTGGAAAAGAACATCATGTTGGTTAAGTGGAGGGTCAGCAAAGGAGAAGAAGACCCTGGAGGAGATGGATTGACACAGTGACAGTAACAATGAGCTTAAAAGGACAGCAGAGATTGTGAGGGTGGCATGGCGGTGGGGAGGCCAGTGTTTAATTCTGTTACATAGGGTTCCTATGAGTGGGAGCCAGTTTGATGGCACCAAACCCTAAACACATGATGTCAAGAACTGACTTCACAGAACTGGTAGAACATACTCGAGGGGAGCATGAGAACCACTTCTGTCACCATGAAGCTGTGTCCTCTGCTTAAGGGAGGCAGGCTGAATAAGCATTGGCTGAATGTGTTCTGCTCAAGTGCCATCAGTCCCAGATTAGTCTCAAATCCCTAACTGGCAAAGCCCAGCATGGCCTCTCCCACTCCCCGTGAGCACACAGGCCTGGGTTTTTTCTAGTCCTTATACCTGGAGCTGTAGATGTGGGAGAGCAGAAGTAGACGTGATACCTGTTATCCCAGCTTAGAGCTTCGGAGTCTTTTTCTTGCATCTTGCAGCAGACACTACCTTTCCTGCTAAGTGAAGGTCAAGGGCTTAGCAACCGCAAATCCTGTCCTCTTGTCGTGGCTTGTTAAGATTCAGCACTCTGCAGTGAACAGGGCTGCCTCTGACACAGCTGAGGATTGTGAGAACTGGACAGAAGTTTCTGAGGTTCCCATGCCAGACCTTTGGCTGGTAGCTTATAAGAATCCAGTGCCTTATCATTTATTTCATTTGGATTTTGGAGGGACTGCAACTTGTGACCTGATAAAGGGTCATTAGTCATTAACTGAATGAAAAATTGCTCATTAATGAAGATAAACTTTACTGTAAAATTAATATTTCTCCCCCTTTCTTTCTTTTTGTCTCTAACTCTTAAGCACGGCCTCGCTCTCTCACCAGCCATGCCTGCTTTGTGTTACCTTAATAAATCTTTTCACTTGTTTTCCTAAAACACAAAATTAATGTAGTAGAAATAAAATTATAAAGTACAACTGAGTAAGGACCAGGAGCCAGGGTTTGCTGTAAAGTAAGGCAAAGAAAATGATCTCAAATAGTAAAAAGCCAATTAAAAGATTATGTGATGAAATGTATCAAATTTAAAAATAGAGCTAATTATTTTAAGCAGGGCTTAGAATAATAATTGCCTTCTGTGATAGTAAAAGGTGAGTACTTCAAACAAATAATTTAGAGTAGAGAAACTTTAGAATGTATGAAATCAGTAACACTTAAATTACTGCAATTTTAAAAAATTACTACCATCTATATATAAGGCTGTTCCTTGAAGGCAAGGATTCTGAAGCTTCATCTGACATACTTTGGACATGTTACAAGGAGGGACCAGTCCTTGGAGAGGGACGTCATGCTTGGGCAGGGGAAGGACAGCGCAGGAGAAGAAGGCCCTCTATGAGACTGGAGTAATGGGGAGTAGGTGTGTCAGAGGCAGTGAGACTGGCACAGGACAGAGCAGGGTTTAGGGCTGTTGTACATAGGGTCACTATGAGTCACAGGTGACTCGACAGCACATAACAACAACAACCACAACCATCAATTAAAATGCTAAGCTCTGATGACATAGTGTGTAGGGACTTGCCCTGCCAACCTAGAGGTGGCACCTGTCTCTGAGATGGGCAGTCTCCAGTTGCAGCTCCAGACTTCCTGAAGAGTCAACTGGGAGTAGGTTCTGATTCAGTGGCGTTGAGTTTGAGATTGATTTTTTTTTTTAAAAAATAATATACCTTGTAGCTAATGTAGATTTGAAATTTTATATTTATCATTTAGGGAGAAAGTAGGGTGCTCTCTGGAGGGCAAAGATGGTGAAACTTTGTTTTACATACTTTGGGCATGTTGTCAGGATAATAATCTTTGGAGAAAGATGTCATGCCTGGAAAAGTGGAAGCTCATTGAGAGAGAGGAAGACCCTTAATGAGATGGATTGATGCAGTGACTGCAGCAATAGTCTTTGCATGTTAGAAGCTGTGAGGATGAGGCAGGATAGTGCAGGGATTTGGTCTCTTGCTTAGGAGTCAGAGTCAACTTGAGGTCTTCTGATAACACCATGAGAATATATTCCTAGGAAGACTTTAATTTCTTCATCTTGTTTTCTGGAAGTATACATTTCTAGAGGATCTTACAGTTTTGTTGTTTGGGTTTTTTTGATGCTTATGAAATGTTTATTTCTCTGCTGTTTTTTGAAGAGTTCTCATAATTCTGTAACCTATCTTTTTTATAGTTTTTTCCCTCTTATTGGAAACAAGTCAACTAAAGTTTTCCAAAGTAAACTAGAAGAGTTTATTACAACCTTTTTCATTGTGATAAATGTATGTAACAAAACATTTGCCATAACAGCAGACTTTAGCTGTACAGTCCAGTGAAACTAATCTTGTATGTAACCATATTCACTGTCTGATCCTCAGATTTTTTTAAAAAAAATTTATTAATGTTAATGAAAGTTAACAGAGACTTAGGATTGGTCTTCCGATTTTAATCCAGGTTATTTTTAGTCATTATCTGATCCCCAAAGTTTATATCTGTTCTTCTGAGCCACAAGTGTCATCTTTCATTGTTTCTACACATTTCCCCTCAGGTTGGGTAAAGATAACAACTACTGTCACATTCTGTATTTCATTTGTTCATTCCTTATAGACAGACAGCTCATTGCCTTCCAGCTGGACCTGACTCTCAGGTGACTGTCCATTGGGTTTTCGGAGGCTTTACATTGTGCAGGAGATGCCCATCCTTCCCCAGTAGACCAGCTGTAAACTTGAACCACCTTCCTTTGAGTTGGCAATGCAACTACTTAACGTAGTGGTTAGAGGATGATGGACAGTGAATACTTACAGAATTAGTTTAAGCAGATTCTGCTTGGAAAGCCACTTAACAGGAACTGAGTGCTCTTTGCAATAGGATGTGAGCATATTTTACTAGGGGATCACATCTGCCTTGTATTTTCCAGACACCATCCCTGACACCTGGCTCCCCTGTCTCACTAACTCTGAGAAAATTCTTACTTATGATTCTTTAGGAGGGTACATGGGTGGTTCTAGTAGCATTTTTAAAGAGTCTTATATATTGCAGACATAAAAAATTCTATTGCTTATAATAAAGCAGCCTCGCTTCTTTCTTCTTAATCTTTAGTTTCTTTTTCTTGCCTCCTTGTCCTGTTACTTCTGTCAGTATGTGGAAAAGAAATGGTAGGAGGGGCCATCCATCTTCCAGGCATGGGGAGAAAGCATCCTGTTAAGAGTAATGTTTGTTTGATGTCAGTTTCCCTTGAGATGTCCTTCCTTGGTTTCTAGTCCTAGCTGTGGAGAGGGTTTTTCATGAGTAGGTGCTGAATTTCACAGTATAGCTTTATTGCATTTACTAGGATATTTTAAAATTCCTCCTCTATTAATATGGTCAATTATGCTAACAAACTTTACGTTTTTCTACATCCTTATATTTCTGGGATAAATCTTACTTGACCATTATTGTCGTCATCGTTGATAGCTGTCGAGTTGAGCACAACTCATAGTGACCCTATGACAAAAGGCGTGCAGTCTTTCTAAACTATTGTCATTTATCAAAGTTCATAAAGTTTCCAGAGGTATGTGGTTTAGGAAATAGATGCCACTTGTGCTTCCAGATGACCATAATGTACTACTTGACCATAATATATTTAAAAAATTTATGTACTGTTGGATTTTATTTACTACAAGAAGTTTTGCATCTGTGTTCTTGAGGCATATTCCTCTGTAGTTTTCTAGTATCTTTTTCTGGTTTTAACATCAGGGTAATATATCTTGACATCAGAGTAATCATAAAACAAGTTAGGAACTTTTCTCTGTGTTTCTGTTTTTTTGAAGGAATTTGTATAAGATTGACACTGTTCTAAATATTTTATATTTATATCTAACCTGTTTCTTAGGTCTGGAGCATTTTTCTTTGATCAATTTTACAAATATAGACTTTAATAGAACGTTATTCAGATTTTGTATTGCCTGTCTTAATTTCCATAATTTGTGTTTTTCGAAGAATTTGCCTTTTTATCAAAATTGTCTTCTATATTGACATAGAGTTGTTCATAACAATTTTTTATCACTTTCAGTGTCTGTAGAATTCATAGTGATGTCCCTTCATTTTTGATAGTGTTAATTTGTGTTTCTTTATTTGATTCTTTATCAATCAAGCTAGTAGCTTATCAGTTTCTTTTCAAAGAATCTGTTTTGGACTTTCCTAGATTTTTCTCAATTATGTTCTGCTCTTTGTATTGTATTGATTTCCAAGTCTTTATTGTTGTATTTTGTTTGCATTAGGTAATTTACTTTTACCCTAGTTTTTTAGAAATTGAAATTTAGGTCATTGATGAAAATATTTTCTAAAACCCTTGTGATTCCTTGTTTGATCCTTACATTGTGTGTAGGTTTGTTTGTTTCTCATTCCCAAATATTTGTAGATTTTTCCATATATCTTCTAATTACTGGTTTCAAATAAAATTCTGTTGTGCTTCTAGAACATACTCTCTAATATGTCAGTCCTTTGAGATTTATTGAGACTTGTTATGGTCTTTAGTGAATAGTCTATGTTTACTTGAAAAGAATATGTACTCTGCTGGCTTTAGGTGTTGTGTATAGTTAGGTCAAGGTGATTAGCATTGTTGTTGAAGTCTTAAATATTGTTCTTAAATGCTGTAGAGTCATAGACAACCCATAGAAACCCTATGAACGAAAGTCTTGAATACAAACTTTCATCTTTTCTCCAAGTCATAGAGTTTACAGAGGCAAGCTTTTTTGGAAGTGGATGTGACTCCTGCTTCCAAACCTGTTTTATTCAGGACATCCACAAAACACCAGGCCCAAGGGCCACAGGCCTGAGGGACCAATAACCTTTTTAAATACTAGGCCAAATACAATCAGCTAACAACAGCCTGTTGTGAACAACAGCCACACCCTAGTCTCAACCCCAAACCAGAAAACACACTTTTGCAGAATCCAGCTGTTCCACTCATCTTATCATCCTGGAAATAGCCCCAGATTGACAGCCAAAAGCATATACACTTAGTGATTTTCTCCCTTATTATATAAAGTTTTGAAAAAGGAGTATTGACATTTCCAATTGTAATTTTAGATTATGCTGCAGAAGGTCAAGGACTGCAGCCTTCAATATGGTTTGAAGCTCAACATCAAGAAAACAAAGATTCTCACCATTGGGCCAATTGGCAGCATCAGTATGGATGGTGAAGAGATTGAGATAGTTAACAGTTTTAGTTTACTTGGTTCCACAGGCAACACTCTTCGTAACAGCAGC
>NW_006399836.1:5367330-5373947 GCF_000299155.1 Elephantulus edwardii | reverse complement strand
AGGCCATGATATTTACCATTACTTGCTATGCATCAGAGAGCTGGACAGTGACTAGGGATGATAGATGGAAAGTTGATGCCTTTGAGCTTTGTTGCTGGAGAAGAGTTTTGAATATACCGTGGACTGCTAGGAAAACAAATTCATCCTGGAGAGTATAAAGCCAGGATGTTCCTTGGAGACAAGGATTCTGAAGCTTTGTCTGACATACTTTGGACGTGTTGCAAGGTGAGATCAGTCCTTCGAGAGGGGCGTCATGTTTGGGAGGGTGGAGGGAAAGCTCAAGAGAGGAAGACCCTTGATGAGACGGATTGATTCTGTCACTGGGTTGATGGGGATAGGTGTGTGAGAGACAGTAAAGTTGGCAAGAGATAGAGCAGGGTTTAGGGCTGTTATACATAGGGTCGCTATGAGTTGCAAGCAGCTTGACATCACAGAACGACAATAACAACAACATGATAGTCATGATGCTGTGCCTTGGAGTGCTTTTTCTTTCTATTTATTCTTTTGGGAGTTCTTTGAACTCTTGGCTTTGTGGCTTTAAACCTTCAATACATCTGAATATATTTTGGCATTTTTTCTTCCACGTTTCCCTGCCTCGCTCTACCTGTGGAACTCTGGGGCATAGTCAGTAGCAGGTTGCACCGATAACCTGAAGGTTGAGCATCTCTCTCTTTGAACCCATCAGTTGTTCCTCACAAGTATGATGGACAGTCTGCAACCATTGATGACTTACTGCTGGAAACACAGTGGGCGGTCACTGTGAGGACAAAGCAGACCATGGCAGTATGGAATCTGAACTACATATGAGTTAAACTACTTGATATAATACCACAGGTCACTGGAGTGTCACCATTTTTAAAAAAATTCTAGTTCATGGATCTTTTTTTCAGTAGTGTCTATTGTGCTCTTAGGTTTAACCAGTGGGGGGGTTGTTGTTTGTTGGTTTTTTTTTAACTTTTTCATTTCAGTTACTTTATTTTCATCTCTCTCTGTTTGATTCTTTTTCCTGTCTTCCATTTAATTTCTCAGTTGTTGATGGTTTTTCTTGATACAAGAACCCTGGTAGCACAGTGATCAAAGCACTCTTCTGTTAACTGAAAGGTTGGTGACTAAAACACATCAGCTGCCTCATGGAAGAAAGACTAGATGTACTTCTGTAAAGGTCTATAGGTTTGGGAAATTCTGTGGGGAAGTTCTGTTCTGTCATGAAGTATTGCTTTGAGTTGAAATTAAAACAAGGCCACAAAAACCAAAATAACAACCTTATTTCACCTAAGTCTAAAGGTCTTCTCAACAATAGGGTTGAGGCATTAAACATGAATGGTCAAAAACTAGATGAGTTGTGGATGACATCAAGCACATCATCCATGAAGAAAGCAAAGGCCATTACATAGATGGGGAGGGGGAAAAAACCAACCCCAAAATTAATATCAGAAGAGATTAAGTTTCACTAAAACATTGAAAAGACAAAAATCCTCACCTTTGGCCCAAAAGGCGGCCTCTTCTTGGGCATCTTCCTCTCTAACATTGATTGTCAAGCTCTCCTCTATAAAAGGGCATTATGCTTGGAAGATGCCCAAGAAGATTGATTGACACAATGACTGTAACACTAGGTTCAAGCATATCAGAGCTGAGGAGGATCACCTAGGATAAGGCGAGGTTCGGATCTGTTATTCATAAGGTCACTATGAGTTGTTGACTTGATGGCATCTAACAACATCCATGCAGGGAGCTCTGGTGTGTATGTTGGTCACTGGGTGTTACACTGCAAACCCAAAGAAGGTGCCTCTATAATGATTCAGATGCACCGTTGACCCTGAAGGAGAAAGACAGGCAGTCTCTAGTTGTGTGTTTACAGCCTCAGGAAACACTGGAGAGTGAGCTGTGAGTTGATTTCAATGCAGGGATGATGCATGACAGAAAGCCTTCATGCGTGGGATATTCAGCGAAGTATCTCCACTCTGACTAGAGCTCACATGTCTTATAGCTCCACAAAACCTCTGGCGATGTTGAATTTTAAGCTTTGTTTTGTTTAGGGAATCTCTGCTAACATAATGTTTAGGAGTGGCACTGCCAACCCAAAGGCAGATGGTATGAATCCACCAGCTGCTCCTTCAGAGAAAGATGGACAGTCTCCTCCCATGATATTTTAGCTTCTGGAAACCCATCAGAGGTCAGTTATGAGTTGGTTCTAACTTGATGGTACCTGTTTTGTTTATTCCCCAGGTATGTCTTTGCCATTGTTCATCTTACAGATTAATACTCTACCAAAGCATCAAAGAATCCACTGTATCATTTTTTGGAGCTGTTTTCATATTCTGCCTTCAACATTCTCTAATAGCTGTGTCAGTCTCCCTAAAACCTGAATCCTAGGTCTTCAGTTTGTTTAGCCCACTATAGGGAGCTCTGGTGGCCTAGTGGCAAGAAGCTGTGTGCTGCAATCCCAAAGGCATGTAGTTCAAGGCCACTAGCTGCTCCATGGAAGAGAGATGGACAATCCCTTCCTGTGTGATTAACTGCCTCTGAAAACCTGCCACAGGATCAGCTATGGGTTGGTTTCAACTTGAGGGTAGAAAACAACAACATATTCTGCTTGAGGGAGAAGAGTGGGCAGTCTCCTCCCATGTGCTTTGCAGCTTCTGAAAATCTTCAGGAAGGTCAGCTGTGAGTATTTTCCTGGGATTCTTGTCCAGTGTCATTGTCTGGAAAGTGCCTCCAGCCAGAAGGCCAGCATATTTGGTTTCCTTCTCAGAAATCATAATTCTAAGTGCTAATACTTGTCCACAATCAGAAACAGTTACTTCTTGTCTATTTTGTCCAGTTTTCCTGTGATATGTAATGGCAGGGCAAGTCTTTGGTCCATCATGGCCTGAAGCAGAAGTTGAGAGATCGTGGTTTTTATCCCGTTTCTTGCTGTTGTTGTTGTTATGTGCCATTGAGTCTCCTGCGACTCATAGTGACCTTATGTACAAGAGCCCTAAACTGTGTTCTATCCTGTGCCAATCTTATTGTCTCTGACACACCTGTTCCCATAATCCCAGTCACTGAATCAATCCACCTCATCGAAGGTCTTCCTCTCCTACACTGTCCCTCCACCCTCCCAAGCATGATGTCCTTCTCCAAGGCTTGATCCCTTCTTGCAACATGTCCAAAGTATATAAGATGAAGCCTCAGAATCCTTGCCTCCAAGGAACAGCCTGGCTTCACCCTCTCCAGGAACAACTTGTTTGTTCTCCTAGTAGTCCATGGTATATTCAATACTCTTCTCGAGCACCACAGCTCAAAAGCATCAATTAGCCTCCTATCATCCCTAGTCATTGTCCAGCTATCTGATGCATAGCAAGTAATTGCAAAGACTATGGCCTGTGTCTGACGCACCTTAGTCTCCATATTGACATCATTGCTCTTCAGCACTCTGGAGAGGTCTCTGACAGCAGACTTTCCCAGTGCAATTAGTCTTTTAATTTCCTAGCTGATGGTACCAAGACTGTTGATTGTGGAGTCAAGTGAACTGAAACTGTTGACAGTCTCAATCCGTTCACCATTCATCATGATGCTACCAATCGGCCAAGTGGTGAGAATCTTTGTTTCCTTGATGTTGAGCTTCAGTCCATATTGAAGGCTGCAGTCCTTGACCTTCTACTGCAAGCGCTTCTGGTCCTCCTCAGTTTCAGCAAGCAGGGTTGTGTCATCTGCATAATGCAGATTGTTCATGAGTCTACCTCCAATCCTGATGTCACATTTCTCCTTATAAAGCCCAGCCTCCAGGATAATCTGTTCTGCATATAGATTGAAAAGATATGGAGATAGGACACATCCTTGGCACACACCCTTCCCTATTTTGAACCATGCAGTATTTCCCTGCTCTGTTCTGAGGACTGCCTCCTGGTCCAAGTATAGGTTTCACATAAGCACAATCAGGTGTTCTGGGATTCCCATTCTTCTCAGAGTCAGCCACAGTTTACTGATAAGGAACTCAAGGCCAGAATCTCTTCTCCAATGTGACCTTCACCAGATGGACCGTCTTTATGTTTCTTTCCTTCCAGCCATATAAGCCCATAAGTCTATCTGCTCTAAACTTTGGTTTGGGTTGATAGAATTTTTCTATAAATTTCCATATAGTAAATATGTGAAACTCTGTGGTCATCAGGAGTGCCATCCACTTCCTAAACAACATGCCTCTGGAAACTGTGAATTTGATAAATGTTGGTAGTTGTAGAAAGGCTTCAGGTCTTTTGTTCATAAGGTCACTATGAGTCATGCTCATGCTCGACTAGAAGGCAATCCACGACAACAACAACAAGTCTATCTGCTCTAAACTTTGGTTTGGGTTAATAGACCTTTTCTATAATTGTCCAAATAATAAATATTGAAACTTTGTCGTCCACATAAGGTATCTGCCACCATATTTTGACTATTTTGTTTTACAGCCTTTAAAAAAGGTAAAGATCATTCTTAGCTATCAGCTTGTATAAAAATAGATAGATCAGGGGTGGGATTTAAGCCCTTGGGTTCTAGTCTGCTGTCTCTTGCTCCAGACAGTTCCTTAACACCTTAGACTTTTCTAGACCTCTTTACCTGTTAAAACTCATGTATTCCCATTTATTCCCTCAGGATGTTACTGGCAACAACATCATCTATTCAAATTTTGATTGAGGCAGTCATGTTTCTCATTATTTTAATGATTTAGAGAGTTTAAGTCTTAGGCACACAATTAGTGACGGGCAGCATGCTGTTTTCTTAGTGTCATTCTAAAGGCGTTTTCAGTCTTTTCTCCCTCTTTGCCTATTAGCCCAGTGGGAAAGGGTTTTTGTTTCCTTGGCTAGTGAGTTGTAATCTCCGCTGAAGGTTATAATCCTTGATCTTCTGCAGCAGGCACTTCAAGTCCTCCTCACTTTCAGCAAGCAAGGTTATGTTATTGACCTAACTCAGGTTGTTGAAGACTATACCTTCAATCTTGATGCTACATTCTTCATCATAAAGTCCAGCTTCTTAGAGAGGGAGAGAATAGTTTAAAATCTTTTAGGGCATTATGATTATCATAAGAGTCTGGAATGAGGGTTGCAGAGTGGAGTATACTCAGGGTGGGGGTGGGTGTGTGCGGGCGGATTGTATACCATTGAAGTTTTTCTTTTGCTTTTCAAGGAGAAGAGCAAACTGGGGGTGGGGGTGGGGTGGGCAGGGAGAAAAGTGCAACAATGAATGAATGGAAATCCAAAATCTCTGTAGATGTTCATTGAAATTAATTTTTTTAAAAAGTCCAGCTTCTTAAATGAGTTTCTCCATGTACTGATTGAATAGATAAGAAGAAAGGATACAGTTCTGATGCACACCTTTCCTGATTTTAAACCATGCAGTGTTTATTTGCTCTATTCAGACAGCTACTTCTAGATCTAGTTCTAGATTTCACATGAGCACAATTAAGTGTTCTGAGGTTCCCATTTTTCTCAGTGTTGGCCGTAATTTCTTGTGAACTGCACAAACACTGCTGCATAGATAATAGAGCACAAATATATTCTTCTGGTATCTAAGGGATGATGGAAGCATTTTACATCTTGATTATGGTGGTAGCTAGAGGAGTCTATAAATACCAAGACGTTTTGAACTGTATATTTGAGTACATTTCAGTTAATGTAGATGATATTTTAGTTGAATTTAAAATACACAATTTTCAGAAATGCATGTGATTCACTAGGTGAGGTGTCATTGTATACAAATAATTTCTTTTAAAAGGATCAAAAAAAGGAGGTTAATGATGTCCCAACTGTCCAACTTTTGCATACTACTTTCCCATTCCATCATCTCTAACAACAGTTATTCTTCCTTCTCTCAGTATTCTCCTTCTTATCCTTTTCTTTGAGTTACAAGATTTGATACATCTGCTAGGACTCATATGTCAGAGAAATAGCTTGCACTGGGGAAGTTGGCACGTCTCATATCTGTGGATCAAGCATCAGTCCTCAGGCCTCTTCTGAACAATATGATCTTAGAGGCTGATGTCCCCAGTTGGCTCAAAACTGCTTAGAAGACTGTAAAACCTGGAGAGTCGTGTCAGGTGATAGGTTCAGGACCCAGGAATATAGGATCCACATTCAGAGGGAGACCCTTGCCAGAACATTGCCATTTATTGAGTGTAGATCATACCTCCACGGAAATAAAGAATGTTGACCTGAGTCACACCATCTGGTAAGGCAGAGACTCAAAATACAACCCTCTTCCCCCCACTCCAAAGAATCCTTTCTTATTAATATAATGGACAGCTCACTACAAAATGTGAATGCAACTTCAGGCACAAAGGTATTACAGTACATCACAATTGGAGGACAGTAGTAATTCACTGCACCATACATTACTGGTGGTGGCTGTTATATGCCATTGAGTTGCCTGTGACTCACAGCTCTAAATCCTGCTATGTTCTGTACCGATATTATTGTCTCTGACACCCCTACCCCAGTTACCCCAGCTACTGAATCAGTCCACCTCATTAAGGGTCTTCCTCTCTTGTGCAGTCCCTTCACACTCCCAAGCATGACATCCCTCTCTAAGGACTGATCCTTCCTTGCAGCATGTCCAAAGTATGTCAGACAAAGCTTCAGAATTCTTGCCTCCAAGGAGCA
>NW_006399836.1:5312815-5365460 GCF_000299155.1 Elephantulus edwardii | reverse complement strand
CCAGTCAGCTGGCCAAGTGGTTGTTCTCCAGATTTCTTGGCACAACTTGGTGAGCACATCCAGGGCAGCATCTGTTAGCTGAAATATGTCAATTGGTGTACCATCTATTCCTGGGGCCTTATTTTGTGCTATTTCCTTCAAAGCAGCTTGAACTTCTGCCTTCATCACCATAGGCTCGTGCTCAAATGTTATTTCATTAAATTCTTCTGTATCTGCCAATTCCTTTCCATACAATGACTCGGTATACTTCCCATAGAAACAGCAGTATGTTGTCTTCTGCTATGAAGATGCTTTGCATTCCTTTTAATAATTTAACTGTTTTAAGGACCTACATCATATTGGTGGTACACATTAAAATCAGATTTCACTAAAACTACTTTCATCTGGATTGTTACCAACCAGATAAAACCTTTCTTTTATTTTAACAATTGATTTCTTAAATCATCTGCGCTCCCAGCGTGCTTTGTTCACACCCAGCACTGTGATAATAGCATTTACCTCGTTGTGTTGTGGTTTCTTTATTTAAGTGTCTGCTTTTTCCTGATTAGACAGTGAGCTCCCCGCAGAGCTTTCGTCCCGTTTGTGTCCCTGGAACCCAGCATAGTAATTGGATGTAACAGGCACTCAATAATTGTTGTTTGGTTGAATACTAATGAAAAGAAGAGTAAACTCATTCTTTAGCACATGCTTAGATTTACCTCCTCCAACAAGTGTTGTTTGATTCTCCTGTCCTTAGGACTGCCTTAGGTGTTCCTCCTGGCTGTTCCACTAATAACCTGTGATTACCTACCAGTCTCTGTTACATTATTTCCACATTCAGCTCTACTGTTTTACCATAAAATGGCCAGCACCAATGACAGTTAATTTATGATTTATTATGATAGAATTCTAGGTAGCTCTGGGGACTTAGTGATAAGGATTTTACTGCCAACCCAAATGCACCAGTTCTAATCCACCAGTTGCTCCACAGGAGAAAGATAGGCTGTCTCCTCCTGTGAGATTTATTGCCTTGGAGAACCTGCTGAGGACTCAACCATGAGTCATTTCCAGTTCGGTGAGTGGTATATAAGAAACCCCAACATGATAGTATTCTATGTAATCATTAAACCAAGAGTAAAAGCATGGAAAAAGTAGTTTTGAAAAATGACAGGATACAAAATGCTGTGTATCTTAGAGTTATCTAGAGCAACAACTAGTAAGACATTAAGACACACACACACACACACACACACACACACACACACACACACACTGTGAGATTGACTCACTTCAGAGGATTGGCTCATGCAATTGTAGGAACTGCAAAGTCAAAAATCTGTAAGTCAAGTAATAGGCTTGTTAGTTCTGCTAGTTTAGGGATTGTAGAGAGCTGGTAGTTCTAAGATCCAAAGATTAAGCAGTGGCTGAACACACTCCTGACTCATTGGGGCTGTGAGGAACTGGAAAGTATACAATCCATAGATCTAGAGGTTTTTGCAGGTTTTGTGATACATAAGCCAGGTGATGAGAAGAGTAGAGTTGAGAGAGCAAATTCTGCCCAATTTTCCCCCCTCATCATCTGAAGGTAGGCCACACACTGAAGAACTCTTCATTCAATGAATTGATCACATTACAGGTTACATTATGAAAACTAATTACATTATGTTACGTTATGGAAGGAGCCTTGGTGGTATAGAAGATTATTTGTTGTGTTGCTCGCAAAAATGTCAACAGTTCAAACCCACTGACTTCTCCATAGGAGAAAGATTAGGATTCAGTTATTAATTTCATTTAGATTTACAGCCTTGAAAGCCCCATGGAGGTTCACTATGAATCCGAATTGACCTTGTGGAGTGCCTTTATGTTCTAAAACAAGCACTAGTCCAGTGTTTGGCAGAACCAGAGGGGGCTCTAGTGGTTTAGGGGTAAGGAGTTGTGCTCCCAACCTGAAGGCATGAGTCCAAATCCACCAGCTGATCTGTGGGAGAAAAATGGGCAATTTCCTTTGATGTGATGTACATCCTCTGAAAACTCAGTGAGTCAATTCCGGTTCTTAGCACTTAACAGCAAAAGACTTGGAACCATAGCCTCATCAGATTTTCACATAAAATTGTCATTCTCTATAGCTTTAGATTCTGGTGTGTACACACTCATAGGAAAAAACCCTAGTATATATTGATTTGTTAGTGGTACATACCTCTTTGTAGTTGTTATGTGCCATTGAGTTGCTTGTAATTCATAACAACACTGTGTACAACAACTCTGAACCCTGCTCTATGCTGTGCCAATCTTTATTGTCTCTGACACAACAATCCCATTACTTCAGTCACTGAATCAGTCCATCTCATCGAGGGTCTTCCTCTCTTGTGCTGTCCCTCACCCCTTCCAAATATGACATCCCTCTCCACGGTCTGGTCCCTCCTTACAATATGCCCAAAGTATGTCAGGTGAAACTTCAGAACCTTTCCTCCAAAGAGCAACCTGGTTTTACCCTCTGTAGAATGAACCTGTTTATTCTCCTAGCGGTCAGTGGTATATTCAGTTTTCTTCTCCAGCACCACAGCTCAAAGGCATCAGTACTCCTTCTATTGTTCCTAGTCATTGTCCAGCTTTCTGATGCATAGAAAGTAATTGTGAAGACTCTGACCTGCATCAGGTGTAACTTAGTCTCCAGAATGACATACCTGAAAACTTTTTTTTAGAGGGATTACTTAAAAAACTTTGTTATTCTCTTGCCTCTTCCTTTTAGAAAAGCCTATTTTTATTTTCCAGAGAATTAATATCTCAGTATCATTGCTGATGAGTTGGAACTGACTTGTAGCTGACCCTCTAGTGGATTTTCAGAGGCTGTAAATCAAATAACACCTTTGGGTTGGTAGGCTACTCCCTACCCACCAGGCCACCAGAGCTCCCTAGAGTATATGTATGATTCCTATTGTTGTTGTTGTTATGTGGCATTATGTGTTGTTATGATTCCTATAATATGAAAAAATTATTAAAAGGTAATTGAGAAGGGGAGCTCTGGTGGCCTAGTGGCAAGAAGCTGCACTGCAATCCCAGAGGCGCACGGTTTGAATCCACCAGATGCTCTGCCAAGGAAGGAGGGGCAATCTCCTGTACCAGTCAGATCTGATTTGACGGTACACACACACACACACACACACACACACACACACAAATAATAAAAAAATTTTAAAAAAAGGCAATTGAGAGGCAAATAAGGAGACAATACAATTAGCATATTTTATGCATATAAGTCATATGTTACATTTTATTTTTGCCAATCTCTCTTCCTCTCATGAAGTATTTTTGTAATCTCACTCTGCTCATTCTTTTACATGGCACTGCAAAAAAATTAGCATAACATACTTATCAAAATACCTAGGGGCAGATAGTTATGATTTGCAAAACCCCTAATATATGTTGATATTAATGTGGATAAAATACTTTCTACTTTTACAAATATAGTGTGGGAAACAGAAAAATATAAATTAGTGGGAAATGGGAAAATCAGAGTAAAGTCTACATAATATATCATCAGTGTGACTTGCCTAGTTTTTGTTTATACTGTGATTATGTATGTACCTTGGTTATCAGTAGGGGCATTTGAGTGACAATGATGTGGGAACTTTTTGTAATTTGTATTTCTATAAGTCTGTATTAAAAAGTTTTAATAGGTTTATAGGAAGTTCTGATAACATAGTGGTAAGAAGTTGCATTGTCAACCCTAACGCACACAGTTAAAATCCACCAGCTGCTCTATAGAGAAAGATAGGCACTCTCCTTCCATGTGATTTATAACTTTGGAAAACCCTCTGGAGGGTCAGCTATGAATCAGTTCCTACTCAGGGGCATATAATAACAGGTTTATAAATCCCTGGAGGATAGAAACTAGGTTTTTTTCATCTTGTTTTATTTTGTCAGGTGTTATATGATTTTTAAGTTTTTACTAAGTAAATATCAAGAAGACAAAGATTCTCACCACTGGACCAATTGGCAGCATCAAAATGGATGGTAAAGAGATTGAGATTATTCACAGCTTTAGTTTACTTGGCTCCACAGTCAACACTCTTGGCACCAGCAGCCAGGAAGTTAAAAGACATATTGCGATGGGAAAGTCTGCTGTTAGGGACCTCTCCAAAGTACTGAAGAGTAATGGTATTTCTCTGGAGACTAAGGTGAGTCTAATACAGGCCATGGTCTTTACAATCACTTGTTATGCGTCAGAGACAATGACTAGGGAGAATAGAAGGAGAATTGATGCCTTTGAACTGTGGTGTTGGAGAAGAGTATTGAAGGTACCATGGACTGCTAAGAAAACACACAGATACATCCTGGAGAGGGTTACACCGGGATCCTCCTTGGATGCAAGGATTCTGAGGCTTCGTCTAACATGCTTTGGACATGATGTAAGGAGGGACCAGTCCTTGGAGAGGGACATCATGCTTGGTAGTGTGGAGGGACAGTGCAGGAGGGGAAGGCCCTCTATATGGTAGATTGATTCAGTGACTGGGGTAATCAAGATGGGTATATCGGAGACAGTGTGATTGGCACAGGACAGAGCAGAGTTTAGGGCTGTTGTACATAGCATTTCTATGAGTCTCAGGCGACTCGATGGCATATAACAACAACACTAAGTAAATACATTACAGTGACATGACATCTTTTCTCAGTTAATATCATTCCAGTGACTGGCTTCCAGTGAATTTAAATTTTCAAAATGTCATCCACTCATAAAAAATTGTGGTTATTCATTTATCATGTGGTATATACTATGGAAAGCCCCATGAAAATTCAGAGAGAGTACAGATGAGGTGTTAGAAGAGATAAGATATATATAGAGATTCTTCCCAAATGATCGACTGTGTAAGTACTACAACTGAAGTAATAAAGAAATTGTTATGTAGCCAGAGAGAAGATAGAATGCCTGTATTGGAAGATTAAAAACTGCTTGCTGAAAGAATGATTGTTGAAGGAAGTGGCATTTGAGTATGGGCTGAGCCTTTGATGCTCATAATGGAGATGCTTAGGAAGCAGAGACTCTGATCCTGAGGCGTACACAGAAAACCAGCAGCACCCTTGCTGCTTGTTCTGAGGCCATGGCCTTGCAGTGAAAACGACATGTGGAAGAAACGGAAAGGGTATGACCACCTTTTCACAAAACTCCCTCAGGCCCTTTTTTTTTTTTTAATTGTAATTTGACTGAAAGTTTACAAAGAAATTTTTTTTTTTAGAAATTGTTTTTTCATTTACGCACTCATACATGTTTGTTTTCTCCCCCCCCCCGCATTGATAGCATAGTATGGATTCCATCCCAGATTGTTGATTATAACACAATCATATCTCAGCTATGTAATTCTGTCATTTGACAGCTATGTTATGAGGAATTCAGCTGCCATCTTGTGATTCAATGTAGTCATCTTCTGTTTTCACATAATGCCAAGTTTTGCAAAGTAACATGATCTTTTGGACCCAACCCAGTGAAAAATAGGCATAGTTGTAAAAATTTTCCCTCACAAAAGTGTATTGTATCATATAGATTGCATTGAAAACTATTTTGTTTATTATCTATATGTTGTGAAAGGATCCTTGGTGGCGTAGTATTTAAAATGATTGGCTGTTAATCCAGAGGGCTTTAGTTCAGACTACCAGCCAAGATCATAGGAGAAACTTGTCAATCTGATTCTATAAAGATTTTCAGCTTTGGAAACTCTATAGGACAGTCCTAACCTGTCCTACAGGGCCTGTGGATACAGATCTATGTAATAGCAAGGTGTTTGGTTCTTTTTTGCCTTTATATTGTGAACATTTCCATGTCATTAAGTTTCTTTTTAATGGTTGCACTATATTCCATGATACAGGTGTACAATAATGACCCAAACAGATTCTAGCTTATTTATACATTTTTATTGTTGTCAGTAACATTGTAAATTAATTTATTTGTGCATCTGTCTTTCACACACCCATAATTATGTTATTAGCTAAATTTCAAGTCTTTGAATGTGTGTGTATTTAAAGAGACACACTGTCAGGGTGAAGTTCAGATATAATAGTGTTCCTTTATAAAGGAGCCCTGGCTGCACAATGGTAAAGTTGGCAGTTCGAGCCCATGAGCTGCTCTGTAGGAGAAAGGTGTGGCATTTTGCTCTGTAACGTTTAGAGCCTTGAAAATCAGTGGACTGTTCTGATCTGATCTGCAGGATTGTTATTTGTAGGAATTGATTACATGGCAGGAAGAGTAGGAGGTTTTAGTTCTTCTACAGAGTATGCCGATTTGCTTCACTGTTTTGGAGACTTTACATAACTTATCTATTAACTTATCCAGTTTCTTAATAAAATTTTTTATTAATCACTGGTGAATTAATGCTCAAGCCCAATGCCTATTTTTTTCTTAATGAAATTTTTCCCCTCAAAGGGAGATCTCACTCTCTCTCTCTCTCTCTCCTTTTTTTTTTTTTTTTTTAAGGCTCCTCTCTTAGACGGAACATTTTGGTATGCTTCTAAGAAGTATTTACAAAGTTCTCCAGGTAGTTCTCATGAGCACTTCGGGGTGAGAACACTGCTCTGTTGTTGTCATTAGAAGCCATCAGCTCAAATATGACTCACATTAACCCTATGAACAACAGTTCTTTCTGTGCCATCCTCATCATCTCCCGACACACTTGGGCCCATTGCTGTAGTCACTGTGTTAATCCATCTCATTGAGGGTCTTCCTCTCTTTTACTAACCCTTCACACCTCTCCAAGTACGATGTCCCTTCCCAAGGATTAACCTCTCCCAGCAACATGCCCATAGTATATGAAAAAAAGCATTGTCATCCTTGCCTCCAAGGAGCAGTCTGGCTGCACTTTCTCCAAGACTGTATAGTCCATGGGATGTTCAGTACTGTTCTCCAACACCAGAGCTCAAAGGCGTCAATTCTTCTGTCATCCTTTTCATCTCTCAGATACATAGCAAGTGACTGGAAGGACCATGACCTAAGGCAAGCACACCTTAGTCTTCACATTGACATCATTACTTCTCAGTAATTTGGAGAGGTCCCTGAGAGCAGACTTTTCTAGTGTAATACATCTCCTGATCTACTGACTGCTGGTAGCAAGAATGTTGGTTGTGGATCCAAGTAAGATGAAATCTTGTACAACTTCAGTCTTTTTTCCCTCAGTCATGATGTTGCCAATTGGCCCAGCGAGGAGAAATTTTGTTTTCTTGATGTTGAAATGTAATCAATATTGAAGGCTATTTTTGATCTTCTGCAGCAAGTGCTTCAAGTCCTCTTCACTTTTAGCAAGCAAGGCTGTGTCATTTGCATAACCCAGGTTGTTGATGAGTTTTCATCTGATCCTGATCCCATGTTTTTCTTCATAGTGCCCAGCTTCTTGAATGATTTGCTCAGCCTACAGATTAAACTGGTATGGAGAAAGGATACAACACTGATGCACACCTTTCTTAATGTTAACCCTTGCAGTGTTCCCTTGCTCTGATGGGACAACAGCTGCTTGGACTAAGTCTAGGTTTCATATGAGCACTACAAAGTGTTCTGGGATTCCCTTTCTTCTCAGTGTTAGCCGTAATTTGTTATGATCCACATAGTCAGATGCCTTTGCATAGTCAATAAAATATAAACAAACATTCTTCTTTTTTAAAATTTTTTATATTACTCTGATTTATTTACAAAGTTTCAATATACTGTTTTTCACAAAGAATCCTTCCCATTTCCTTTACCCGCCCACCCATCGAATTGTGCTCCCCTATGATTAACACCCTACCCCCCATCCTCACCCCTCTATTTCTACCCTCCTCCCCACTTTGGATCCTCATATCCCTTCTATAATAATGGTTTTATACAGTATTTGCCCTTGTGGAACTGAGTGAGTTCACTCAGCATAATGTTCTACAGTCCCTCCCATTAGGTAGTAATTTATAAAATGGTTGCTCCTGCACATTGACATTCTTCTTTTTTTTTATAAATAAAATTTTAATTGTGATTTGAACAAACATAAGTTAGATTTTCACTCATTCATTGTTGCATATTTCATCCCCTCCTGCCCTTCCCCCTCTCCCGTTCACTTTTTAAAAAAATATTCATTCATTGTTGCACAATTACCTACCTTCCCCCCTTCCCAAACCCTTTTTGCAATGGTATACCTCTTATTCTGTGCTGTTGTCATATATATAATGCCTAATCATATTTCCCCCCAATAGACATTCTTCTGATACTCTCTGCTTTCAACCAGGATCAATCTCACATTAGCAATGATATCTCCAATGCTATAGCCTCTTCTAAATCCAGCTTGAACTCCTGGAATTTCTCTGTCAGTGTACAGATTTAGCCATTTTTGGATGATTTTCAGCATTATATTGTTTGCATGTGATACTAATGATATTGCTTGATAATTTACACAATCTGTTGGATCACTTTTCTTGGGAATGGAAACAAATATGGATCTGTTCCAGTCAGTCAGCCAAATAATTGCCCTCCCAAATTTTCTGGCATAAACTGCACAGCACCTCCAGGGCTGTGCCTGGTAGAACACTGCTTCTGGGCTTTTCCAGCCTAGGATACATTGTAACCCTACTGGGAAGCATAGCCCATTTTCTTTAAGTGTCCTGATTTAACATAGAATTACATATATTGTTTCATTTTAAAAAGAGTTATATTTTATTATACTTAAATCCAAGATGTAGCTACATTTTATTTTCTTGTATGATACTAAAAAAAAGTGTCTAAATGGTTTTTTTCTTTTGTAAATGTAAAACCAGATATCCTCATGCCTTTTATGAAGTGATTTGTCCTTTCTCTACTGATTTGAAATACTACCTTTATTACCACAGTTCAGCATGCAGTATAACTAGGTGTGTTTGGGGGTCCTGTTTGGTTATATGGCTGGGTTCTTTGTGAGGACCACACCATTTTAATCACCGTGGCTCTGTATCAATTTTGACAGTCTAATCTTATCACGTCACTGTCCTCCTTATACATTCAACATTAAATCCAGAGTTCTTACAATAATGAGCATAACGACAATGCAGAGCCTGCCTGTATCCAAGCTGCCAGTCCTGCCATTGCTGTTCTCTTCTAACCCGTTTCTCCCAAATGTAACCATCTCTGGGTCCAACTTCTCGCAATTCCCCCACTGGGGAATTAAAGCAGTTTATTAAACTGCTGTGTCTTAACATAAGGCGTTCTTTTATTCTGCTGGATTCTCCTAATGTGGTTTATTTCTCCTTCAAGATCGAATTTAAGCTCAACTCTTCTGTGAAATCTTTACAGATTTCCCCTTGGTTGTAAAAAGCCTTTTCCTTCTGGGTCCTCATGGTGCTCTGTGCATTATTCTCTTGTCTTTTAGCCAGAACTACTCTCACATCCAAAGTTTCTACCACAATATTATGCTTTACATTTTACTTTAGATTATAAAACAGAGAAATTCTTCAAAGTATCCTTGGTACTCAGTTTTCTTCCAAGTGACTACATACATAAAAATATTTTTTTTTACTTTGATGTTGGTAAGACTATACAGCAAAACATAAACCAATTCAGCAATTTCTTAACACATTGCCACACACTTCTAAATTGATGACCGTGCTTAGAAACACATTTTGCTGTCATTTGCGGCAATGTGTTAGTTTATCATCCAATGGCATTGAGAACTGTACAAAGGTTGTCACCCCCCTTTTGAACTTGTCCTTACTATCCCAAAAGTTCCTCTCTAGCTGCTGTTGCCAGTTTGATTCCATAAGTGCTTATTGTTAGATATTGTTGAGTTGGCCCTGATTTATAGCAGGATGGAGCACTGCCAGATCCTGCACCATCCTGTATGTCCACAGGCATGGCTGTGCTGGACCCCACTATAGTCCAGCTCAGGAAGGTGCCTCTTTTTTGTTGACCCACCAGTTACCAAGCCTGATGGCTTTGCATACAAAGACATACAAAGGGACTGACCCTGCCTGATAACCTGCGCAAAGTATGTGCAACAAAGTCTCCCATCTTTGCTTCTAAGGAGCTTTTGAGCAGTACTTCGTCCAAGACAGGCTTGGCTTTTTGACAGCCTGAAGTATATTTGATACTGTTTACTACAACTATAATTCTAGAATAGTAACTCTTCTTTTTTGTTGTTTTGTGCCACTGAGTTGGAACCAACTCAGACCTAGCCCTCCAACTTCCAGCAAGTTTTCAGAGGTTACAGATTACACAAGAAGGGATTGTCCATCTTTCTCCTGCAGAGCTTCAGATGCATTTGAACTACATGCCTTCAAGGCAGCACAACACCTTTACATTAGTCTTCCTTATTCATTGGCCTATTTTCAGATGCATATGATCTTATTGTTGTTAAGTGCTGTCGAGTCAGATATGACTCATTGCAACTCTATGAACAACAAATCTGAACCCTATCTTAGCCATCCTCGTCATCTCTGATGTACTTAATTCCATTGTTGCAGTCAGTGTGTCATCTCATTGAGGGTCTTCCTCTCTTTTGCTGACCCTACACTTTTGATGTCCCCTCCCATGAATAGATAGTTCTTTTAAAAGCATATGTTAAGATACATGTTATCTACAAGTTAAGGTAAACAATTGATTTAAGAAGACTTAAGGGGATAGTTTTTGTTCAGGGTTTAAAGATTTTCTTTTTTTTTTTTTCTCTCCCCCGGACCCCTTAAAGATTTTCTTGAAGGCAGTAATTTCTCCTTTTTTGGTGAGAAAAATTTATATTTAGAATTAGCCAGCTGGACTCAAATTATCCCAATTTTGTTGGCAGCATCCAAAGCATCATAGTCAAACACAGACCTTTTTCTCTCCGTGAGGCTTAATCAAGGTGTTGACCTTAGCCACATCAGTGTCATTAGGCTTCTTTACAGATTGCTTGATTTGGTGCTTGTTAGCCTTGACATCCGCAGTGAACTCAGGTGTGTTATTATCTTCTGTCTTCTTCATTGCTAACTCAGTGGTCAGGGAAACTTGATGGTATAGTGGTCACACTTGTCCTGTGGGTGCTCATCAGGACTGTCTTCGTGGTCTTCAACACCTTTGCTTTGGCTTCAGTTTTTGGAGGGGCAGAGTCTTCCTTCTTCATTTTCAGTGCTGTCTTCATAGAAAAGAAGGCCGTAATTTCAAGAGTTCAACTAGATTCCATGGCTAACAAAGTCTGGAGTCCATGAGAATTTAAAATTCTGTTCTGCATTTCACCCTTTTGGTCAGGATTCTTCTATACTGTCTCATCACAGAGTTCAGTAGTGGTTGCCAGACACTATCCAGTTGCCTGTACCTGTTTTTGTACATGCTGTGTTTTGGGATTGCATTGCCTAGCAGTTTCCTGCTCCAGCGTTAAGGCCCTGCTCAGGCATCATGCTTCACTTAAGCAAAATTCTCTGCCCACTTGCATCGTGCCCAATATATGCTACCTCTGTTGTAGCATTTTATGTGGGACTCTGTGATATAGTAAGTACAGTGTTGTTTGACTTTGGAATATACTAACTTTTCTGCTGCGACCGGTGACCATTTACTTAACATTTACAAGCCTCAGCTTCTATCCAGAATAAGAATAATCATAATTTCATCTTAATAGAGTTGGCGTGTGGTTAAAGGAGAACACCTCTGGAAAGCATAGTTTTGTATCTAGCATATAAGTGGCTCTCAGCAAATAAATATTCATTATTATTATTATGTCTGACTCCACCACACATTGTATAAGACTTTCTCTAATTTATCTCTGAAACCAAATACTAGCCCAGAGCCTGGCAGGAGTATACTGGCTGTTAAATAAATCACCAGCTGTCCTCAGAACTATCCCTTCCTACTTCACATTTCTCACTGATGTCATGTTGTCTTTAGGATAATCTTTGAACTTTCCTCTTTCATCAAAACAAAAATTGACTGAGTAATTGCAGTGAACCAAACACTGTGCAGAGCCCAGAAAAATAACTGAACAAAAAAATATGTAGTCTCTATTCATTGGAGCTTACAGTACCACAGAAGGAAAAGAACATTGTAAAAAGAATAATCATATAAGAATCTGAGTGTTCATGATAATTTTCACTCTACTCAAGTGTCAGGTGTGCATGTGTAAAATTTCAAAATAAAATTGTAAGTAAATAAATGAACAAGTAATTATAAAATGTTGCTTGCTATGAGTAAAGTGAATAAAGACTTGTGTTAGAAACTAATAGGCATAGATAAAGGATTGGGGACAACCTGTGGAGTTTATACTTGAACATGAATGGAGATTTGAGAAGGAGCCAGCCAGAGAGCAGGGTGTTCCCGACAGAGAGAGTAGCATGTGTGCCAAGCCAGCCACAGGAGAGCAGGATCTCTGCGTAATCCAGCAGCCTGGAAGGCTGGGATGCCTTTGACAGTGTTGGCGTGAAAAGGAATAGGGAGATGATGTTAGCGAGCTGGGAGGCAGAGTCCCTATCACTTAAGCTCTTAAAGACTGAGAGGAGATAGATTTTTATTCTTGTCCCAATGTGATACTGTTGAGGGCTTAAAGCAGAGAGTAACGTGGTTTAACTTATCTTTTAAAATTATATGCGTCCGAAAGATTGGAGGAAGACACAGGTGAAGCCAGAGAGGCCTGCTGGAAAACGATTGCAGTAGTTTAGGTAAAAGATGATCCTAGCAAGAGCAGTGGACACATGTGAAGTATACTTTGGTGATAGGATTAGGATTTACTAGATTCACTTAGTGGGATAAATGTAGTAGGAGTGAGGGAGAGGTTTAATCAAGAGTGCTGGCTTAGAAATGATAAATTATGTCACTTCCTGAGATGGAAAAGACTTCAGCATAAATACATATTTTGAGGGGAATTCAGGAGTTAAATTTTGATTGTATTATTTTTGAGATGCTTTGAAGTGCCCAAGTGGAAATGTAAGCAATTGAATATATGCCCTGAAGTTCCAAGGGATGTATGTAGGCTACAGATAAAAATGTTAAAGTTTTCATTGTCAGGATAATAATTAAAGTCATAGGAATGGGTTATATCACTGAGGGAGAGAGTAAAAGTTCTGAATTACTGTTAACATTCGGAATGGGCTGGGGTTGGGGAGTTGCAAAGCAGCTAAAAAGGATGAGGCAAAAAAGTAGAAACCAAATTATGAGGAAGCGGCGAAGCCATTGTATCCCCACCCATTGCTCAGTCGTGCTCACTAATTATTGGCCACGTGAAACCAAGTGAAGTTATTATCTTTAAAAGGAGGGAGTAATTAACAATACAACCATAGTGCTGCTAAAAGGACCCCTGGCACCACAGTTTTAAGTGCTTGGTTGCTCTGCAGGAGAAAGCTGTGGCAGTCTTCTGTGTCCAGCCTTGGAAACCGTCTGGATTCTGCTCTGTCCCGTAGGGTTGCTAGGAGTCTGAATCAGCTAAAGGGCATTGGAGTTTTGTGTTGCTTGGCAGAAGCTCTGGTGGCACATAGATGAAGCACTTGGGTGTTAGTCCTGAGGCAGCTGGGGTGGATCCACCTAGTGGCTGTATGAGTAAAAGAGCTGGCAACCAACATTTGTAATAATTTTGTCATTGTTGTGTGCCATCTAGTTGGAATGGTTCACAGCTGACGCTCCAGCAGGTTTTCAGAGGCAGTTAATTGCATGGGAGGAAATTGCTCGTCTTTCTCCTCACAGAGCAGCTGATGGAGAGCATGCCTTCAGGATTGCAGCGCAGCTTCTTACCCCTAGGCCACCAGAACTTTGTAATAATTGCAGTGGAGAAAATCCTGTAGAGCAGTTATACTCTGTCACATGGAATTGCAATGAACACAGTGTTGCTGATAGACCCAGTGAAGTGAAGGCAGTAACCTAATCCTGGAATTGGCAGCATGCATGTTGCTGTAATGGAAGCAGGAGTCATATAGGAGTGGACTGTGCATGGGAGGTGAGAAAGTACAGGTACCATATATTTTGCATTTTAACAAGGTTTGACTGTGAAGGGAGCAGAGACGTAGAGTCGAAATTGAAGAACTGCATAGAGGCTCCAAGAATTTTTGTTTGCTTTTTTAAGAGAAGACATCCTCTAGAGTTTAAATGCAGGCATATGAAAATTATCTAGGAGAAATTGACAAATGATTGATGGAATAGAAGGGGATAATTGCAAGATTGGTATTTTTGAGTAAGTAAAGGGGGGATGAAAGCTCTGGTAGCCTAGTTTCCGGAGAGTTGTGCTGCTAGCCCCAACATCAAGTGCTACTTGCGGTTCTGATCCACCAGCTGCTCCTCAGAGAAAGATGATCAGTCTCCTCCAGTTGCGGTTTATAGCCTCAGAAACCCAGTGTATTGTCGCCATGAGACAGAACTAACTTGATGACAGTGAGTTTGAGTATTTTAAAGGGGATGAAATCAGTAGGATCAATTCAGTAAGATCACGTCTTATGTTGAAATGGGGAAAATGGATGTAGATTCAGGTTAGTTTATATAGCTCGTCAGGAGAGACACCAGATTGCCAGTTTTGTTGTTGTTATTGTTGTTGTTGATTTCCATCAAGTTGAGCACGACTCATAGCGACCCTGTGAACAAAAAACATGAAGCCTTTGGATAACTATCACTGCTCAAAGTTCATAGAGTTGCCAGAGGCATGTTGTTTAGAAAGTGGATGCCACTCCAGCTAGTTTTGTTAAGGATTTTAATTCTCAGTGAAGAGTCAAGGACATCATCAGTTCAATGGGTGACAGATTGTGAAGGAAAGGAAGAAGTAGCCCTCTTAAAAGGAGAGAAATCTAATTGATTGCCATTTAACATTGAGTGCCTGTTTGTTGTTGTTATGTGCCATCAAGTTGAGAATGACTCATAGTGACCCTTTGAACTACAGATCTCAATCGTACCCTGTCCTGGGCCATCCTCATCATCTCTGACATCCTTGAGCTCATTACTGCAGTCACTGTGTCAGTTCATCAAGTTGAGAGTCTTCCTGTCTTTCACTGACCTTTCTAGGCATCCTGTCGCTTTCCAGGGACTAGCCCCTCTTAACAACATGACCACAGCCAAGAAATCAAAAGATGAATTGCACTGGAAATTCTGCTGTCAGGGACCTCTTCAGAGTACTGAGGAACAAAAATGCCACACTTAAGGTGTGCCTGATCCAGGACATGGTTTTCACACTTCTATCAGAGAACTGGGCAATGACTAAGGATGACAGAAGGGGAAAAAAATCAATCCCCTTCAGTTGTGGTGCTGGAGAAGAGTTTTGATAATGGACCACCAAGAAAACAAACAGGTTAATATTGGAGAGGGTGAAACCAAGTTTCTCCTTGGAGGCAAGGATTTTGAAGCTCCATTTCACATATTTTAGGCACATGGCCAGGAGGGACCAGTCCTTGCATAAAAGCATCATGTTTGGAAGGGTGGACAGACAGTGCAGAGAGGAAGTCTCCAGATGAGATGGAGTGATACAGTAACTGGAGTTATGGCAGTACATGTGTCAGAGTCAGTTAGACTGCCTCAGGATGGGGCAGACTTCATTGCTGTTGTACAAGTTGCTGGTGACACGACAGCACATAACAACAACATGCCAAAAGTATTTGAGACACAAAGCTTCACTGCCCTTGCCTCTGTGAAGCACTCTGGCAGTGATGTCAGTTTAAAGACTAAGGTGCACCTACTTCAGGCCATGGTCTTTCCAGTTACTTGCCGTGCATCTGAGAGCTAGATACTGAATAAAGCTGACAGAAGAATTGATGCCTTTGAGCTGTGGTGTTGGAGAAGAGTACGGAATATAGAACATATATATCTTGGAGAAAATGTAGTGCCTATTTAATGACTTTGAATTTGTGTTGAAAATAAACTGTCTAGTTGAGTGCTCATTTATCAATGTTCTTGGTGTAGAAAAAATATTTACTGGATTTTTGGTCTGTGGAGCTTGAGAGGAGATTTTGGATAAAAACAGAGTTCTTGAAAAGGAATGAATATAAAATTGACTATGAAATCTAAGCTGGGTAAAAAGAGAAATGAAGTCAGGAGAGAGAAAATGAGGTTAAAGAATTGAAGATTTCATGGCAATTGAAAAATTGTTTTGAAAGGGCACTTGTTTGGAAGCAATGTCAAGTTGAATTGAGTTTGCTGTGACAGTGGTTGGATATAGAGTGAAAGAAAAGATTCTTGAAGGCGAGTAGTTTGCAGAAAGGGGAGGCTAAAACATTCGGCTGGGTTGCCCAACTGGATGTTGCAATGATGTTGAGTGTGATGACAGCCTGTGTTGGAGAGCTTAACACTGAGCCAGATGTGCTAAAATATCAGTTAGTGATAAGTGTTCTGTTAAGAATTAAAATTGGGTTTGGGGACAGGATGGCCAGGGAAGGCCTCTCTCAGAAGATGATATTCATGCTCTGGTATTATCGAGAAAAAGATGAGTAAGCAGAGTAATTTAGGCAGAAGAGACAGCTGGAATAAAGTGTTAAAGTAGGTACAACCCCAGGCCTTGGAGGAACCAAGAGGACAATGAGTCTGGAGCTTAATGGGTGGTAAGAACGTGGAGGGAAGTGTATTTGGAGTGTCAGCAGAGCAAGAAGATGAAGAACTTTGAGGACAGACAATGGTCAGAAGTTTGATGTACGCTGTGGTAGGTAGTCTCCAAGACGGCCTCGTGATCTTTGCCTCCTGGTACTCTGTCTTAATGTAGTCCTCTCTCACTGAATAGGCTGACCTTTGTTTTAACCAGCGTAATGTTGTGGAAGTGATGGTGTATGACTCCCAGAACTAAGTCCTGTGAAAGACATCACAGCTTCTGCCTTGCACGCCTGAATCACTCACTTCTTCTGAGGGAGCTCATTTCTCCTGAGGAAAGCTAACCTGTCATGTTGAGAGGATGTTCAAGGAGTCTGGAGAAGGGCTGGTGGAGAAGAGTGAGACCTCCAGCTAACCACTGCATGAGTGGACCATCTTGGAAGTAGATCTTTTCAGAATAACACCTACCCACCCCCATTCTTTTTCTAGTCTAAAACTTAATTTTTATTTCTTGGCAGAGCACTTATCGCTAGCCGATATTTTGATGCATCTGGCTCGGTGTTAAGCTCTCTAGCATAGTTTACCATCACACTCAACATAATTGCAGCATCCAGATGGGCAACCCAGCTGAACGCTTGTGCCTCTCCCTTCTGCGGACTACTGTGCTCCAAGGACTTACTTCACTCTGCCTCAGACAGACCTTCACATGTGTTTTATTCATAAATATTCTGATATCTGTCTCTAAAACATAAGGATTCTTTAGAAACATATAATATCATTATCTCGTTTAAATATTGACAGTTTCCTAATACCCAAAAAAAGCCTCTATCAAAATTTCCCATTTTTTTCCCTTTTAACAGTTAGTTTGTCTCAGTCTCCAGACAAGAATAGAGCATAGCATTTGGTATCTGTGTTACTTTAGCCTCTTTTTTCCCTTGGGTTCCTCTCTCCTCTGTCACCTCCCCTTTTTGCTTATTTTCAATATTTTTTTCCAGTAAGTTTGGCCATTTGTCTTATACTTTCTCATATTCAGGATGTTGCTAAGTGCGGCTCTGTGGTGTGAGTATCTTGTTCTCTCTCTTTGTAGTTTATAGAATCTGCTAGTTACTGTTAGAAGCTTAATCTACTTGGTTTGGCAAGAATATAGGAGGTGGTATTTAATACCCTTAAGAAGCATGGAATAATCAATTGCTTTTCTCACTATTCAGTTAAGTAATAGCTGTTGAAGATCAATGCCTAGATAGCTTATTTTATTATTGTTGTTATGTGCCTTCGAGTCACTTGTGACTCACTCATAACAACCCTGTCTGTGTACAACAGCTCTGGAATCTGTCCTATCCTGAGCCAATCTCATCCTCTCTGACAGACCCAATCCTACTTCTCTAGCCAGTGAGTCAGTCTATCTCATTCTAGGTCTTCCTAACCGGCACTGTCCCTCCACCCTTCCAAGCATGTTGTTCTTCTCCAAGGACTGGTCCTTCATGTCTACTTGCCCAAAGTATGTGAGATGAATCTTCAAAATCCTTGCCTCCAGGGAGCAACTTGAGTTCACTCTCTTCAGGACTGACCTGTTTGTTCTCCTGGTAGAAGATGGAGGGAGTACACAGTCACTATACCAAAAGGAATTGGCTGACACAGAAGAATTTCCTGAAACAACATATGATCAAGAGCCTATGGCGATGAAGGAAGATGTTCAAGTTGCTCTGAACAAATTGGCAAAAAGCAAGGTCCCAGGATTGACCTATTTCAGCAAACAGATGCTGCCCTGGACATGTTCAACAGGTTATGCCAAGAAATCTGGAAGACAATTACCTGGCCAACTGACTAGAAGAGATCTGTATTTATTCCTATCCCCCAAAGATGACCTGACAGAGTGTGGAAAATTATCGAACAGTATTACTACTATCACATGCAAGCAAGACCTGATGAAGATTATCCACAAATGACTGGAACAGTACATCGGCAGAGAACTGTCAGATGTGCAAGCTGGGTTTAGAAGAGGCTGGGGCACTAGGAACATAATAGCTAATGTTAGATGGATCTTGGCTGAAAGCAGCGAGTACTAGAAAGAAGAATGTCTATCTGTGTTTCATTGACTATGCAGAGGAATTTGACTGTGTGGATCACAACAAATTGTGGTTAACCTTTAGAAGATTGAAGATCCCAGAAGAGTAAATTGTGCTCATGTGAAACCTGTACTTGGACAGTAATAGTAGTAGTAGTCAGAACAGAGCAGGGAAATACTGTACGGTTCAGGATCAGGAAAGGTGTGTGTCAGGGATGCATCTTAATTCCATCCCTCTTCAGTCTATGTGTAGAACAGATCATTTGGAAGGCTGGACTTTATGAGGAGGAGTGCTTCATTGCAATTGGAGGAAGACTCATCAACACCCTACATTATGCATGACACAACCCTGCTTGCTGAAACTGAGGATCTGAAGTGCTTGCTGCATAAGATCAAGGACTGCAGTCTTCAATATGGATTGAAGCTCAACGTCAGGAAAGCGATGATTCTCACCACTGGGCCAATTGGCAGTTTCATGATAGATGGAGAAGAGATTGAGATTGTCAACAATTCAGTTTACTTGGTTCCATAATCAACACTTTTGGCACCAGCAGTTAGAAAATCAAAGGACGAATTACATTGGGAAAGTCTAATTTCATGGACCTCTCTAGACTACTGAAGAGTAACTATGTCAGCCCTGAGACTAAGGTGCACCTGATCCAGGCCGTGGTCTTCACAATTACTTGCTATGTATCATCAGAGATTGGAGATCTGGACAGTGACAAAGGATGACAGAAGAAGAATCAATGTCTTTGAGTTATTTTATTAGAGGTTGCAATATGAGGATATGGTAATTCTGTCATTTGTCTTAATCTTAGCATTATGGAATTTTTTGCTTTTATGAATAGTTTTTTGCTTGAAGAAGAACAGTAAAGTGCAGGATTTAGATACACATATAAAAGACTACATAGGAATTACCTGGGGATCTTATTAAAGTGTAGATTTTTGATTCAGTATATCTGAGATTGAAATGCAAATTCTCAACAGGAGGTCAAACCAGAATGAACCAGTTTGAAGCCCTAATGATAATTTCCCAGTGGCTGTTACTTAAAAGTTTTCTTTAGCATCAGATTGGTAGGCGCTAATGTGGAAATACCAGATGTTGAATGTAGAACGGGTTTGATAAAACAGAAGCATAATATGACATTTGGATAGTAGCATTCTTCTGCAGGTGCTTTTTGAAATGTTTTTCATTTTCCTTTCTGTTCTGAGTTTTGATTACCACTTCTGTGTAGTTAATAGGAGATCTCTGCTAATTTCACATGGACTTGAAGCAAATATGTTTTAGATAGTCTTAATGCTAATGAATGTGTTAATACTGCAGTATGTGTTGGTATATACAAGCACTAGCAATCTTCCCAAACGTTTTGATTTGGTTAGATCATTTCAAATCATCATTGAGATTCCAGCTAACGTGCTATCATTTAGTGAAACTATAAATTCTTAAATTCTTTTTAACATTTTATATTCTTTTTTAAAACTTTCCATTCATTCATTGTTGCATTTTTCTCCACCCCCCCCCCCATTTACTCTTCTTTTTGAAAAGTAAATGAAAAATTCTTTCATTGTTGTACAATCCCTCCCTCCAGGTCCACTCCACTATGCAGCCTTCGTTCTGGACTCCTGTCATGGCAATAATAACTAATCACATATCCCTTTAAACAGTTTTCTCCCTCATCTGTTTCAGTGCAGTACGCATTATTTATCCCATCTTTCTCAGTCTCCCCCCAACCCCAGTGTCAGTCCTGTTTTACAACAGTGGCACTGTGCAGTATTTGTCCCTGTGTGACTGAGATATTTCACACAGCATAATGTCCTCCAGGGTCACCCATTTTGGATAATATTGCATGAGTTTCTTGTTTTTCAATGCAGCTTAGTATTCCATTGTGTGAATATACCACAGCTTCTCCATCCATTCATTTGTTGATGGGCACTTGGGTTGTTTCCAACTACTTGCTATTGTGAACAAAGCTGCAATTAAATATGGGTGTGCATATATCTGCTTGGATGGCGGTTATGGTCTCTTTGGGATATATTCCCAGTAGTGAAATTGTTGGGTCAAATGGTATTTCTATTTCCAACTTTTAGAGAAAGTGCCACACTGCCTTCCACAGTGGTTGCACCATTTTACACTTCCACCAACAGTGAATAAGGGTTCTAGTTTCTCGACAACCTCACCAGCATTTGTTGTTTGCTGTTCTGTTAAATTTTGCTATTCTTAGTGGGGTGAGATGATATCTCAAAATTGTTTTGATTTGCATCTCTTAGAGCCAGCGATTTTGAACATTTTTTCATGTGTTTGTTGACCATCTCCATGTCTTCTTTGGTGAAGTGTCTGTTCATATCCTGTGCCCATTTTTCAATTGGATTGTTTACCTTTATCTTGTGGTGGAATTCTTTTTTTTTTTTTTTGTGGTGGAATTCTTAAATTCTTATAATTACATTGCCACAAGAAAAAGACTGTGCTTACCCAGCTATTAGGAAGAAATTTTCCCCTGAATTATTGCAGTAACCTGACAACTCTTCTTCCTATTTCTATGTGCCTTTGCCTATGAGGAGTAAATTAGGATATATATAATGGAAAATTCAACTTTGTGTTAACCAAATAGAGATATTTTCTACCCTCCTTATGCAAAAGAAAACTGAGAAATTAATAATTCAAGGCAGGCTCAGTCACTGCACAGTGCTGTTAATGTCTCTTATTCTTTCTGTTTGCCCTCAGATGTGTCTCTCTTTATGGGGGCAAGGCCACTTCTCTCCTCTCCCAGTACCTCCCTATCTTCCCCCAGGTTACCTTCTAAGCAGGAGGAAAGATCAAATGACTAAAAAGAATTCCTCACTTAATGATGTTCATCCATTGACCAGAACTATACATGTGGCCACTTTAATTCATAAGAGGTATTGGAAAATGTCATATGCTAGCTCAGCGCAAAGAGTTAGCTCTTGAGCCCTAAACTAAAGGGAACTTTCCTACTTAGTCAAAAGTTGTGCATCTCTGGCAGTTAGAATTCACCCGTATCTCTGCGGGAGAAAGATGAGCATTCTCCTCCCGTGTGATCAGCAATCGTACAAAACCTGCTAGAGGGTCAGCCAGGAGTTAGTTCCTGCTTGATAGCATTGAGTGTGAGTTGAGTTCAGCTCAGAGTTACCCCTCTAGCCAAATCTCTCTTCCTGTAGGAAGGGTAGCCTTCCTACTGTTGGTTATGCACCTCTTTTAGCCAGTGATACATGTTTTCTAAAGGGTATGTTTGATTGTTCAGCAGCATTCTCTGCCAGGCACTGGGAATTAAAAAAAAGAAGAAGGTGGTACATTGTTAGAGTTCGTGAAGTGAGTCCCTGACGTATGGCAGACCACTGTCCAGTCCTGCAGCTCCCTGGGGTCAGTTGCTGAATAGACCATTGTGTTCAATGGTTTTTGTGAGTATATTCAGATAGTCTTCTTAGCCCATCTTATTGTGGAAGCTAGCTATTACCAGAGCATACTCAGTATCATGGCAGTCCTTAAGAATGCACAGATAGATGGGTCGTCCCTGTGTATGAGCTGTGTATGTCCTTGTGTTGGTGGGAACTCTCCTGAGTAGGGAGCAAAACTTTGACCACTAAAGCGCCACTGTCTCATGAAGATAAATAAGAGAACTACCTCACAGGATAAGGGTGAGGTTGGCAAGCAAATGAAGAAAGCAGGCTCATAACTGGCAACGTTTGTGTAAAGCTATGGTATTTGCATAAAAATAAACTTGACTGTCTTAGAAATATATAAACATGACCATGATATTTAGGGAAATGCTTTCTGTCATGGTAAACACATTGATAACCAATGTAGACGGCCCATCATGGAATGACCAGCTTTTTATGAGGTACTTGATTCTAGGGCTTCTGCTTCAGAAAACTCCTGGAATAGCCAGTTATTTCTCAGGAAGCCCGTGAGAAGTCTTGGCCAAAAAGAGTGGGGAATAAAGCTCAGCTATTTTCAAGTGAAGCCAGGATGCTCTTTAGAGCAAGCATGACAGTACTATGTCTCACCAAAATATGATAATTATTTATCATCATCATCATCATCATCATCACGAGAGGGCAGTCTCTGGAAAACTATAGCATGCTTGGAAAAGTAGAGGGTCTGTATGAGAGAGGAAGATCCTCAATGAGCTGTATTGACATAGTGGATTGACATTGGTGGCCTTAAGCATAGAGATTGTGAGGAATAACAGGGATTTTATTCCATTATGTGTAGGGTCCATACTAACACCACCAAGATTATCCAGTGACGTAGCCTTGACTGTTTTGGAAGGTCAAGGGAGAGGGTCTGTTACTTTAGCAACATTGTCTTTTCAGAAGGAATATATGTTTCCTGCTGAGAAATTATGTTTCTAATTCATAGAACCCAGTGTAAACTCAAATGACCGTGAAATCACTACCTTAACAACTTGAGTGAGCACTAGCTTGCAAAATGAATCGGAATGTTGTTCAAGTACTGGTGACCCCCACGTTATACCTCAGTCAAGGAGATGGCAAAACTAGCTTCACTTCTCATCTCCTCTAAGATAATCATCTTTTCCACCACTCCTGAAGAGTTGCAGTTTTGTTCATGTATTACATTGAATGCCAGATAATCCATCAGATGTCTGTGAAAAACAACAAAATATTACTACTTAATTTTTTTGTGTCCTAATGCTGTTGTTAGGTGCCATCAAGTTGATTATGACCCATAACGACCCTGTCCTGTCCTGTGCCAGCCTCCCACTTACTGACACACTAGAGCCCATTATTGCAGCAATCACTGTACCAATCCACCTGGTTGAGGATCTTCCTCATCTTTGCTGACCCTCTTCCTTTCCAAGCATGATATCCCTCTGCAAAGAATAGCTACTCCTAGCAACATACCCAAAGTATGCAAGACGAAGCTTTATCATCTTTGTCTCCAAGGAGCACTCTGACTGTACTTTCTCCAAGACAAATTCGTTTGTTCTTTTGGCTGTCCATGGGATGTCTAGTACTCTTCCATAACACCACAGTTCAAAGACATCAGTTCTTCTTCTTTCTTCCTTGTTCATTGTCCAGCCCTCAGCTGAGATGTGCCTTAGTCCTCAAATGGACATGATTGCTTTGAGAGATGGACAGTGACTAAGGACAACAGAAGAATTGATACCTTTGAATTGTAGTGTTGGAGATGAGCACTGAATATCCAGCTGACTTGCCAAAAGACCAAACCAGTATGTCTTGGAGAAAGTGCAGCCAGAATGCTCCTTGGAGACATGTTGGGCATGTTGTTAGGAGAGGCTGTTCTTGGCAAGGGGCATCATGCTTGGAAAAGTGGAGGGTCTACGAAAGAGAGGAAGACCCTCAGTGAGATGGGTTGACACAGTGACTGCAACAGTGGGCTGTAATGTGTCTGAGATGATGAGGATGGAACAGGAAAGGACAGAGTTCAGATCTGTTGTTCATAGGGTCGCTGTGAGTCATATTCAACTCCATGGGGCATCACATGATATGCATACATTGTGTATAATTTTATTTTACCATGAAGAAATTAAAGTATACGTAATATTTTAGGACTTCACTTTTTCAATTTAACCTAGCAAGATTTTGTATTTTTTCTCATTTGCCTCCTCCTTTTTAATGGTTGCATAATAGTCTACACTTTGTTACCTGTCCCCTGTCATTGTATGCCAGCAAGTTAGTTCTAACTCCTAGCAACTCTTTATGACCAAAGAGAACTGCTAGCGCCTGGGGTTTCCTAGCCTGTGCTCTCTGAGGAAGGAGCGTATCGACGGCTGTCTTCTCCCATGGAGCAGTTGAGGCATGTACTGCGTCACAGGGGCTCCATCTTATCCCCTGTTGGTCTACATTATTTTTCCAGTGACTCAGGATTACAACTAGGACAGTAGTAATAGGAACAGGAATCTTTATACCTTTATATTTGTATGCTTAGTTTACATTTTTTAACCTTTGTCCAATTTCCTGTTTGTTTACCTTTTTCATAACAAGATGAAAGAACTCTTTATATGTTAACATATTGCAAAGATTTTTATAATTTGTCTTTGTGCAGCATTATAATTTTTCCCTGTAGAAAATATTTGCACTTTTATGTCCTAAAATGTATTAGTAATTTTTTACTTTTTGCTTTCAGAGTGAAAGAATCATGCTCTTAGGAAGGCCTTTCCAAATTAAGGTTATAGAATATTTTTATCCATGATTTCTTCTACTGCAGTTCAGTACTCTTTTAAAATGGAAATGTTTGATTTACCTGGAATTCTATTTTAGTATATGGAATAGCATATATGACATAAGAAACGTAACTCTCCAGCCTCCATTCCCACAGTGAGCAGTCATTGATTCCAAAACCATTTGTTGAATAGTTCATATTTTCCCTACTGACTCAGAGTTGTTGTTTTTATGTGCCATCGAGTTGCTTGCAACTATGTACAACAACTCTGAGCCTTGCTCTATCCAACTTTAGCCAACTTTATTGTCTTTCATACACCAATACCCATTACCCCAGTCAGTTCCATCTCATTGAGGATCTTCCTTTCTTGTGCTGTAGCTTCACCCTCCCAAGCATGACATCTCTCTCCAAGGACTGGTCCCTCCTTGTAACATGCTGTAACATGCCCAAAGTATGTCAGACAGAGCTTCAGAATCCTTGCCCCCAAGGAGCAACCTGGTTTCATCTTCTCCAGGATGAACCTGTTTGTTCTCCTAGAAGTCCCTCGTATGTATATTCAATACTGTTCTCCAGCACCACAGCTTAAAGGCATCAATTCTCCTTGTATCTTCCCTAGTCATTGTTCAGCTTATAGTACCCTTTGAATTATAATTTTCCATCTGTGAGACACATATTTCTTCCATGACTGCCTACAGCCCCATTTAGGAGTCAACATATTATTATGACATTGGATGTGGACCGAAGTGGAAAACTGAATCTAAGCACTGTAGAGATTTGGACCGGTTTGGTGAACATGAGTTCCTTTTGCATGTGTTAGTGTAAGTTGGAAAGTCTGCGGTACAGATTGCTCACAGGTCCCCACATTCTCTCATCTTGTCACATTCCTTTCTCCTCTATTTTCCTCTGAACCACTCCTGCAGTTTTTTTCAGATAACATGCTTATGTGAATAATATGCACATGTAACAAGCTCAGCACATAGGTGACTAATGCATGAGAGGGTTGTGCAGTTTACAAAGAAGCTGTGTACCACTGGAGATATTTGGGTAAAGCTGCTGTAGTACTCACCGTTTCACCTACATGATAATCACCTGGAAGCTTTGTTGAAAACAGACTGCTGGCCCCACCTCCAGAATTTCTGATCCGTTAGGTCCGGACTGGAATCTGAGATGTTGGAATTTCTGGCAAACTCTCATTGATTCTGATGCTGCTAGTCTGGAATGAGTTTTCTCTCTCAGAGTTTTCTGAGGGTCTCCAGTTTGGCTGCTTTTCCAATTTTCCTTTCCTTTTACTTCTCAAGACACCAGTTAGGGCCCAAATGAGCATAGAAGTGGAGAGAAAGGAGCAAATCTGAATGACACTTCAAAAGAAATATTAATGGGCTTTGAAGACTGAGTGATGTGAGGGACGAAGGAACAGGAAAGCAAGAGAGGCATTTTCTCGATGTTGCTACCAGATTCACTTTCTCTAAAACACTTGTTTCATCTTGTAATTTCCTATTTAAGACTCAGCAGTGAGATAAATCTAAAATGAGATTTATTTGAATATAATACAACTGACAGTTGGCACCCAACCGGTGTGGTTTCTCCTGTTTTGTCAAAGTCAGATCTCGTTATGACAAATGACTTTGCAAGTAGATCTCTGCATTACCAAATACTTTCAAGCCCCAGCCAGTGACCTACTTTAGGCAATATCCAATTCAACGATTCCAATTCAGCAAGCTAATTTGGATAGTATTTTAGGACTGGTAGAATTTAATCTGAAGTACTGTAGTACATTTGTATAAAGAACTGTCAGTTTCTAAAGGTAAGCTTAAGCCCTATCTAGAAATTGTTTCTTGCGTGCTTATCGTTATTTTTTTATCTCACCATGCACTATGTTTTCTGTATTTACCTTTTTCTTATGCTTGCTGTTTGGCCACAAAAACGAAAAAGGCATTATGCCAAATATTTGTGTTTGCTGTTTTAAATGCAGATGAGGCCGGAGTGTATATTTGTGCAGGTGGGATGGAATTAGCAAATGATGGTGAAAGCCTGTTTATCAAGATGAGTGTTTATTGCTCCTGGATTGGAAAATGAGTAGAGAGTAGGTGACTTGGGCTTTTAAGGTATACTGTATGTGACATAGCTTTCTTTTTGTCTTTTTTTGAAAGCTGACTTCTTTTGTGATTTATTCTTGTGTTGTTTGATCCACCTGAGTGAGATTTTAAAGATGTGAAAATTTTAGCTAGGTGCCAAGTATTTTTTAAAACCGCTTTATTGAGGTATAAAACTCAAACTATAAAATTCCTTCCTTTTAGATGTGCACTTAAACCTTCTTAGTAATGAAGCACATACTAGATGTTTTATGTGATTCATATGACTTCTATGAAAGGCTGAGGATAGGCAGATTTGTGGGCCAGGCAATGTTAGTGGTTCCCAGCAGCAAGAGGGAAGGAAGCAGCCAGGGAGGCTCACTGTTTGGGGGACACTGAGCTTCCATTAAGGGTTACTAGGAAATTTGGAAATAATAATAATAATGGTTGAACAAAATTATACACATAATTAATGCCGTTGAATGGTAGAATCAAGAGTGCTGAATGGCAAATGATTTGTTATGTATGTATTTTCCACATTTATATATAGATAGATAGCAATATATACCAAAAATGCAAGGGGAAAATTGACATGTTTACACAGAGGTACAGCCTTCATCTCAGCTCAATTTTAGAACATTTCCTTCACCCTTATACCCATTTGTTGTTACCTCTATTCCTGCTCCTAGCCCGAAATGACCACTTACCTACTTTCTGACTCTGTAGATTTGCCTTTTTAGATATTTTGCAAAAATGTAATCATACAGGATTTGATATTTCCCATATGGCTGCTTTGATGTACCATAGTCTTATTGAGGTATGTATGTGTTGGAGTATGTAGTTTCTTTTTTACAGCGTAGTGATATAGGAAGACTGGTACCTTCATGGTAAGGAGTTGCACTGCTAACCCAAAGTCACTGAGTTAGAATCCTTCAGCTGCTTCATGGGAGAAAGGAGAAGATTTTCCTATCAAAAGAGATTTATAGCCTTGGAAACCCAATGGAGGGTCAGCTATTAGTCATTCCAACTTGATGGCAATGAGATTGTTATTTTACTTTTTCATGGTGTGGATGTACCACAGTTTGTTTATCCATTTACTATTTGATGGGCTTTTATATTGCTTTTGCTTTTATGAGTAGTACTGCTCTGAACATTGGTGTACCAAGCATTCGTTGGTAGCTACCCAAAAGGAGTCTAACCCCATATTCTCGGGTGATTCCTGTAGCCGTACTGTGAAGGCTGTGATTTCACCTTGTAGTACACACACAGAACAGGATAGTCCTAACACAGCGATGTGAATCCAAGTTTGGAGTCTCTGTAAGCTCATTCATTCCACGGAGAGTCATTGAGTGTCTACTACGTGCCAGGCACTCTAATAGAGATTTGCAGTGGAAACATGAAAAGTTTAGTGCTGACAGACTGCCTCTTTGTCCAGCTGTTTGTATGTGGCTGTGAGGCTGGAAAGTGTGCCACTAGTACTTCTAATTACAGAGGGCCATTCATGGAGCACAGCTTTCAGCAGAGCTTTCTGACTTAGACAGCTCATGAAGAAGGGCCTGGTAATCTACTCCTAAAAGCCAGGGAGTGAAAACTTTATGGATCACAAAAGGTATTGTCAGATTTTACTTCTTTGGGCATGTCATTAGGAGAGATCCATCTCTGGAGGAGAACAGCATGTTTGGTGAAATAGAGGACGAGAGAGAGTGGAGGAGACCCAGAGGGAGTGAGATGCTGCAAAGATGGGTGGAAATATTCTGCTGATTATGAGCATAAGGCAGTATTTCATTCTATTTTACTGAAAGTAATGATGAGTCTGTTATCTTGAATGGTAGCTGTCAGTCTATCTCTAGAAAGACTGCATACAAGGAAATAAATTCTAATACTGTGCCATGAGAACCCAGAAGAAGGGCATCTAATGGGGGACAGAGATGGGTTATCAGAGCATACTGATAATTTTAGCTAATATTTCCTTCTTGTTGTGTACCATCAAGTCAGAACCAGCCCACAGTTGAGCCTCAAGTTGGTGTTCTGAGGCAGGAGGGAGGATGGAAGGAGACTGCTCATCTTTCTCTCCTGGCAGCTGATGGATTCCAACTATATACTGTTTAGATTGGCAGTGCTACGTCTTAGCACTAAGCCACTAGAGCTCCCTAATACTTACCTAGTGCTTACTCTATACCACAGTACATTTTCTGTGGAGCTTAATAAATTATGGATAATACTGAGAAGAGTCAGAATCCTAGGATCCTTCATTGTGCTCGTATGGAACCTGTGCATGAACCAAGAGGGAGCCATTTGAACAGAGCACAGGGATACTTTATGGTTCAAAATAAGAAAAAATGAGCATCAGAGTCCTTTCACCATACTTATTCAGTTTGTATGCTGAGAAAATAATCTGAGAAACTGGACTCTATAATGAACAATATGGGAGAAGATTCATCAACAGCCTGTAGTATGCAGATGACACAACCTGGCTTGCAGAAAGTGAAGAGGACATGAAGCACTTACTGATGATAATCAGAGAATACAGTCTTCAATATGGGTTATGCCTGAATTTAAAGAAAACAGAAATCCTCACCACTGGACCAATAGGCAGCATCATGATAGATGGAGAAAAAAATTGAAGATGTTGTCAGGGATTTAATTTTACTTGAATCCACAGTCAACGCCAATGGTTAGAGTAGTTAGGAAATAAAAAAGTATACTGCATTGAGAAAATCAACTGTCAAGGACTTCTCCTTAGAGCTAAAGAGCAAGGATGTCAGTTTAAAAACTTAAGGTATACCTGACCCAAGCCATAGTATTTTCAGTTGTCCCATATATTTATAAAAGTCAGACAAGAATAAGAATGACTGAAGAAGAATTGATTCCTTTGAATTGTGGTGTTAGCAAAGAATATTGAATATACCATGGCTTGCCATAGTAACAGATCTGTCTTGGAGAAAGTACAGCCAGTGTACTCCCTATGACACGGATGATGAAACTTTGGACAGGTTGTCAGGAGGGGCCAGTCTTTGAAAGGGTGTTGAGCCAATGAAGGAAAGGAAGACCCCAGTGAGAAGCTTTGACACAACTACTGCAATAGTGAGCTTAAGCACGTTGGAGATTGTGAGGCTGACGCATGGTTGGGCAAGGCTTTGATATGTTGTACATAGGTTGACTTGGTGGCATCTAACAACAACTGTTAAATATTTGTGTGATTCCCAGTTTAAAGCTATTATGAAGATTTTTACAGTATATTTTGGTACACACATGCATGAATTCTGCTTTGAGAGAATTCTCAAAGGTTTGAGAGTTCCTCTTAGTTCCTATCTTTGATATTATGAGGCATTCTCATTTTTTAACTTTTGCAGTATGTGATGATGAGTTTTGGTGACTTAGTGAGTAAGGAGTTGTTCTGCCAACCTTAAGGCAGGCAGTTTGAATCCACCAGCTGATGCAAGGGAGAAAGATGAGCAGTATCCTCTTGTGTGATTTACAGCCTCTGAAAACTTGCTGGATGGTCAACTCTTAGTCGGTTCTGAGTCAGTGGCACATGACAAGTACGTGATGGGGTGATGGTGGTGGTGATGGTGTATTAGTGAGTTGGAACCAACTCAGAGCTGACCCTACAGAAGGTTTTCAGAGGCTGTAAATTGGACATGAGGAGATTGCCCATCTTTGTCCTGTGGAGCATTTGGTGGATTCAAACTGCTCGCCTTTAGGGTGGCAATGCAGCCCGCTTAGGCACCAGAGCTCCTTAGTCTGTGATAAAGTATGTCAGTATTATTTTTTAATGATCCTTACATACCATTGAGTCTCGGCACATCTTTATGTGGTTTTCGACCACTTGATTGATTGATTGACTGACTGATTGCAAGTGTCTCATCTAGCTTTGTACCCACTTTTCTATTGGATTGTTTTCCTCTGCCCTGAATTATTGTTGTTGTTAGGTTCTGTTGAGTCAAGTGTGGCTCATAGTGACCCCGTAAACAACAAGTCTGAACCCTAACATATCCTCTGTCATCCTCATAATCTTTGACATAGTAGAACCCTTTGCTGCAACACATATCTATGCTTTTTGTTGAGGGTCTTCCTCTCTTTCACTGGCCCTCCACTTTTCTAAGCATGATGTCCCTTTCTAAGAATTATCTTCTCGTAGTAACATGCTCAAAGTATGAGAGATGTAGCTTTACCATCTGTGCTTCCATGGAACACTGTGGCTACACTTTGTCCAAGACACACTGTTCATTTTTTTTTTTTAGTTTTTAAAAAATATTTATTATTAATTTCAATGAAAATTTACAGAGACTTTGGGTTTCTATTCATTCATTGTTGTACTTTTCTCTCCTCCCAACCCCACTCCCCAGTACACTACCCTCTTGGAAAAGTAAAAGAAAAATTCTTTCATTGTTTTACAAACCCTCCCCCAGGTCCACTCCTCTATGCAGCCTTCATTCTGGATTCCTGTCATAACAAAAATACCTAATCACATATCCCTTTTAAACAGTTTTCTCCCTTATCTGTTTCAATGCAGTATACATTATTGAACCCACCTTTCTCAGTCTACCCCCAACCCCGAAGTCAGTCCTGTTTTACAGCAGTGGCACGATGCAGTATTTGACCTTTTGTGACTGAGATACTTCACTCAGCATAATGTCCTCCAGGGCCACCCATTTTGAATAGTAATGCATGAGTTCCTTGTTTTTCAATGCAGCATAGTATTCCATTGTGTACCACAGCTTCTCTATCCATTTGTTTGTTGATAAGCACTTAGGTTGTTTCCAACTCCTTGCTATTGTGAACAAAGCCGCAATAAACATGGGTGTGCTTATATCTGCTTGGCTATCAGTTATGGTCTCTTTGGGGTATATTCCCAGTAGTATAATTGCTGGGTCAAATGGTATCTCTATTTGCAACTTTTGGGGAAAGAACCATACTGCCTTCCACAGTGGTTGCACCATTTTACAATTCCACCAACAGTGAATAAGGGTTCCAGTTTGTCCACAACCTTGCCAGCATTTGTTGCTTGCTGTTCTGTTAAATTTTGCTGTTCTGACTGGGGTGAGATGATATCTCATAGTTGTTTTTGTTCATTCTTGTGGTAGTCCATGGAATGTTCACTACTCATCTCCAACACCACAACTCAAAAGCATCATATCTTCTATCGTCCTTACTCATTGTCCAGCTCTCAGCTGTGTAGCAAATGATTGAAAAGACCAGGCCTGAATCAGATACACCTTAATGTTCAGGCTTACATCATTGCTTTTTAGTATTTTGGAGAGATCCCTGACAGCAGAGTTGCCCAGTGCAGTATGTCTCCTGATCCAAGGACTTCCCCTTGTTAGAAATATATTTTTTTTTAATTTATTTTGGTAACGTATGCCCTTTATCTGTGCCTTAGGAGCCCTGGTGTCACAGTGGACTAAGAATTGAGCTGCTGATCAAAAGGTCACAGGTTCAAACTCACCAGCTAGTTGGTAGGAGAATGAGAAATCTTATTCTCCTAAAGACTGACAGCTTTAGAAACCCTGTGGAGAAGTTCTGCTCTGCCCTGTAGGATCACTGTGAGGTGGAATCAACTGCAGTGGCTATGTCTGGCTAGCGTTTTTGTTCTTACAATGGTGGTGTCTTTTGATCAACAGAAGTTGTGATTTTTCTTATAGTTCTAGTTATCTTTGTATGTTTATATGCTTTTTGTATCTTCTTTAAGAAATCCTTATCTTTATATTTTATCCTTATCTTTATTATTCACATCTAGATATAAAGCTCACCTAGGATTGATTTTGTACATGGTAATTTTTAAATGACTCATTAGCACTCCTTTGACTTCAAGATATTTAAAAATTTTTAATTTGTTTTTATGACTGACCTCAGCAAAACCCATACACTCATTCCTGTCAAGTCAGTTCCAACTCAGAGTGACTATATGGAGTAGAATTGCCCTGTAGGGCATGCAAGCCTGTAATCTTTGTGGAAGCACACTGGTTCACGTTTCTCCCATTGATTATGACTAGGGACTCCAGTAGCTGATATTTCAGTTAGCAACTGAATGCTGTGCACACCAGACCAGCAGGGCTCCTTCTTCAGCTGGATAGTTGGTCTGAATTATTCTGTTTTACCAAACCCAGAAGCACCAATATCTAAGTTTTAGTTTCACTTCAAGTTAAAAATAAAAATAGGGAAAAAATCAGGTAATTCCTATTAAGGCATCTTAATGAAATGCTTACTAAAAACCAATAAATATGAAGGCCTCAAAATCTATATGGATTAATGGAAGTTTCCATTTCTTTATACATTATTTCATTTTTAAGAGACCAAAAGAAGCTTCTGTTTTATCTTTGCTAGACAGCATAAAGCTTGCTGCATGAAATGAGCATGGTTATAATTATTGCTGGGTAATGTCAGCATATTAATCACAGCACAAACTTAAGCAGAGAAATATTTGCTATCAAACATTAAGCCTTTGATCATAAAGCATTGTAACTGTGCAATACTCACACCCCTCTTTCTCCATTTATCCATAAATTTAAACCTCGTTTTTGGCCAGAGATGGACTGTCTGCAAACCACATCCAGAATGCTTTTAGTTGATACCACAAAATTTGAAGAAAATATTTTCAGTCGATGGCAACTAGATCCATGACATATGAGGCTCCAGGAACTGTTTTTACAGTGTGCAAGATGCACAGGAACAGAATAGCAAACTCACATGGTTATTGGCAAGGAAAAACTGGCTATGTGGCTGATGTTAAATTTGCTTGTTCAGACAGCCAGATCTAGAAATGCCTGAAGAATCGGAGACTGTAGCAGCGAGATGATTTTGCAGGCAGTAAATACAGCCTTGAGAAGCCATGGCAAGACAGTTTCCCCATGAGCCATTTGCAGCTTCTACCAGGAGGGCACAATTCAGGCACCTGAGAGGGAAACCTGACGTGGCCTCCAGGGAGTGTGGCCCAGGGAGGCAGACCTTCTCCCAGCCATACTCAGTGTTAGTGAGGGAGAAGGTGCTTGCCACCACTACCAGGCAGAGGCCCAGTGCAGCCCAGTCCCGCTTGCCGGTCTCAGGTTCACAGCGGAGGCTAGCTTGACAGTTACTATATGTTAAGCTGCTAACCCAGAAGTCATTGGTTCAATCCAGTAGTTGCTGTATGAGAGGAAAGGTGGCAGTCTCCTCCCATTAGGGGAGCTTTGGTTGCCTAGTGGGTAAGGAATGACACTGTCAATCCCAAGGCAAGTGGATCGACTCCACCACCTGCTGTGTAAGAAACAAACAGGCAGTCTCCTCTCATGTGATTTATAGCCTTTAAAAAACAACTGAAGGGTCAGCAAAAAGAGTCAGAATAAATTATTTATAGCAGCGGATTTTAGTAAATGCTTATGCCCTTGAAAGTTAAGGCCTATGAGAAGCTTGTTCCCTACTTCCCAGCTCTTCCACCATTTGCTCTTTGTCTTTTAAATAGTGATACCCAAAGTATGCTCTGGGGCCAACCCATCCAAGATCCTTTCAGTATAGCTTCAGGGCCACGATTGTTGTAATAAGAACACTGAGATGTCACATGTTGTCTTAACTCATTCTCTGAAGAGTGTACAGTGGGGTTTTCTTAGAGGTGTGGTATTACGAATGAGTGAATGCAAAAGCAGATGCTAATATACAGCTGTCATCTCTTAAGCCAGACAGGCATAAAAGATATTTGTAAAACAGTACTACTTTCCTCATTTTTTGTTTTAAAATAACACTTTAATTTTAAAAAATATCAACATGGAATGCATTTTACAAGTATTTTTCAATGAGTGAATAAATTTTAATATTTTCATAGATTTAAGTTCTAAGGTGATAAATATTTATATGACCCATGTACATGAAGAACATTGAGGTCCTTAATAGTATTTTTAAAGTGTAAAGGTATCCCAAGACCAAAATATTGGCAAATCCTTGCTTTAAATTCTAGAGATTCTAGTTGAAGTCCTAGTTTCTTACTGAAATCTGGCCAAGTTGTTTAGCCCATTATTATTTCTCTAATTTCTGAACTTCTCTGCCACTCAACATAGTGCTTAATTTTTGTAGAACTGCTGTCTCTCTCTCTCTCTCTCTCTCTCACACACACACACACACACACACACACACACACACTTTTCGTCTTCTTATAATGTAAGACAGGACGTCTATGGCCTACTGGTAAGACGCTGTGTTGCAATCCCAAGGCATGTGGTTTGAGTCCACCAGCTGCTCCATGAGAAAAGATGATCAGTCTCCTCCCAATCACTTTACTGCTTCTGGAAACCCACTGGAGGATCAGCTAAGCAACTTGACAGCACACAACAAAACTTATAGTGTAAGATAAGTCCGACCAAGTTGAAGGAAGTGCAGCCAGGCTGTTCTATACAGGCAGGATGGTGAAACTTTATCTCAAACACTATGCGCATATTGGCAGCAGGGGACCAAAAACCAGTTCTTGGAAAAGGGCACCATACTGGGGAAGGTAGAGGGTCAGGGAGAGAAAGAGTCTGAACAAGATGGATTGACACAGTGACTGTAACGTGGGCTCGAGCATATCAGAGGTGGTAAATTTCGGAAAGGTTCAGATCTGTTATTCGTAGAGCTTCAATGAGGCATGGTTGACTGGACAGCACTAAACACCACCAACAACAAATAAGGACCTGGGGGGAAAGAACCCCATTGCTATCAAGTCAGTTCCACTGCATAGTGAGGCTACATGTCAGAGAAAAATAACTGCACAGGATTTGCAAGACTTTTAAATGTTCATAGAAGCACGCTGCCACATGTCTCCTCCATGGGGTTCAGACTTGAGGCCTTGCAATTAGTTGCCAAACACTTAACCATTATGCTACCAGTACTAGGAACATATCTTCAGTGAGTATTTTTGTTTTGGGGTTGGTTTTTTTTTTAGACTTTTAAGTTGTATAGTGCTGGACACAAAATAAGCAGTTATTTATTGGTTATTCGCATTATTATTGTTGTCTTTATCAATATGAGAATTTCTCCAGCTCACTGGTTTTTTAGAGAAGTGACATGAATTTCAATATTAGGAAACAGCTTTAAGAAAATTAGACCTTAAAAATTTTTGTAAGAACTACAGAAAATTAATATACAACATGGGGGGAGAGAAGATAAAGACTTTCTGTCCAGTCATAATTCATCAGGAAATTGGGTACAAAGGCTGAGCTTGTTGTTCTTTTTCATTCTGTGTCTTCATTGATTGCAGTAAGACCTGGCAGCAGGTCCTTGCCCTGAAAGTGGTGAGCATAGACAGTGTGGATGGGTCTAACTCTTAGTAAGCGTTGAGTCAAGCTGGTAGAGTAGAACCTGCTTTCCACTAGTTGTGTTTGCTGTTTTCCGCTGTCTTTGTAGTCTACAGTCCTGCTTAGGGCTTCGGGGGGGAGGGGGTAAAATGATAAAACCCTAAGGAAACCAAACCAGACTTTGCATCCATTTCAACTAATGGGAATCCTGGGAGTTTTGTGAGTTTTCAGTGGCTCTGATCTTTCAGAAGCAGATTGCCAGGCCTTTCTTCTGAGGGTATCTTAGGTGGTGCCTACATACCTTTCAGTTAGTAGCTGAGAATTATTTGCACTACTTACCAGAGCCTACAACAACACCAGAGCCAAACCCAGTGATATATCCCAGTTGACTCCATTGTGCTTCTGAGGCTGTAAGTCGTAGCAGGAGAAATTGTAGCCGCCCATCTTCCTCCTGTGGTGTGGCCAGAGGATTTGAACTCCTGACCTTTCAGTTAGCAGCCTGACATGTTAACGCACTGCACCACCAGCGCTCCTTGCCCTCTGCCTTTTTGTTGCTGTTAAGGGCCATCAATTTGGCTCTGACTCAGGAGCCCTGTATACAACAAAGCCTGCCCTGTCTCTGCTGTGCTCTATGCAGTCACTCGTCGCTCCATCATGCTGAAGGCCTTCCTCTCTGGAATAAGTGAGTCCTTCTACTGCTTCTCCCCTTTCCTAAGCGTGACCACCTCCTCCGGGGGCTGGCCCCTCCTGACAGTGTGCCCAAGTGTGTGACTCACAGTCTTCACCTCCAAGAACCACTCCAGCGGCTCTTCTCCTAGACAGCCTGTTCTTGTGGCTGCCCTGGGATGTGGAGCATTCCTCACTAGCACCACAGCTTAAAGGCATCACTTTTCCTTCAGTCCTCCGTATTTATTGTCCACCTTTCACAGGCATATGAATAAATTGAAAACATCATGGCTGGCTTGCATCAGCTACACCTTTGTTTTTATTTCTTTTTTTCCTTAGCTTTTATATATAACAAGAACAGAAAGAGTGAATCCCCAAGGAACACACTGATACTGGAAGAACACACGGAGTAAGGCTCTATAGCAGAAGAGACTGGAGAAAGAACTGCTCTCAGGGATAAAAGGAAAAGAATGAATTTGGCCTTTCTTGGGAGGGGACGGGACTACGCATGCTCCCTCACCAAATTGAAAGTGTCCGCTGTGCATCAGAACTAGGCTTTGAGTTTTGTTCCTTCTCTGTGACCTTTTCCTGAAGGCCCTGTGTCTGGATGGCTTCTCACCACCACCACTGCTGCCACCACCCTCATAAGGAGTTGAAAACAAACAGTGACAGAGACCAAGGCTAGAGACAGGGAGGCAGGGACTTGGGGGGACCCTGACAGAGCCAGGAGACTAGGAGCTAAAACAGGCTGCTCCCTGTCCCCATGGCTGGGTCCGCTAATGTTGTTCGTTGCTATTGAGACCATTCCCACTCGTGGCAACCCTGTGAGTGCAGAGTAGAACTGCTCCCTAGGGTTTCCAAGGTGGTGAGCTTTTGGAGCAGATCCCAAGCCTGTCTTCTAGGGTTGGTTCTAGGTAGGTTCAAACTGCCAGCCTTCCTAGTAGTGCAGGGCTTAACCATTTGCCCCATCCAAGGTCTCTCAGTGGATCTCCAGTACCCTTAATGTCAAGACAGAAAAGGAGCCCCACCCTGGCATGGGTCCAGTCCAGGTGGTTGTGATTTGGAAATGCTGGAGGAAGGTCAAAGCAAGGATGATTGAATTGTATCTGTTGTATTTGACAGCTGGGCTTGATAGGGACAGTAAGTCGAATTACTGTGAGTAATAAGTGTTAAGGTCATAGTGACCACAAATACAAACTGCTTTCTCACAAAGCTTGACTGGGAGCAGAAAGACGATTAGGTAGAGAAAGTCAGAGGAGATAGCTGAAGGCGATTGGAAGGTAAAGGGATGTTTCCAGGACTATGCAGCTCTGAACATTTTTACAGAATTCCCACAGTGCTGAACTGACTGTGCAGTGGCCTGAAACTGCAGCAGCATCTCCAGATCTTGAAGCATTAGCAGATCCTTTGTGTGTTGTTGACTAAATAAACTCATCTGCCTATGTCTGTGGAGAGCTATCACCACGTGACTTTGTTCTTTGTTAAATAGGTAGGGACCCCACATGGGCCAGGTCACAGGCCTGGGTGGGTGATCCCCTCCTGTCTGCCACAAATCCGTCTTCACCTCCTGGGAAGACCATCCCTGGTCCCTTGATGGTGTTTGTTCCTTCCTCCCATCTGCTGCTTCACTTAAGACATCTCTTCCGGACATCTTTCTTCAAGTCAGGCCAGTTGCCAAAACTGTAGGCAGTCAGGGCTTCCTTTCCTGTGTTATTTGAAACTCAGAAGTGTATAGTATAGTCTTAATCACCTGCATCATAAGAATTATGCTAGATGTCAAGCTAATAACACTGGGGAATCTTGGAAAAAGACAAGGATGAGGAATAGCAGAGAAGCGAACTCAGGTCACAGGTTTTAGTCACATGTCTGTATTTTCTAAAATTAAATTTGAAAAAGAGTCATGCTAAATAATTAAATTTTAAAATTAAAACTCAGCCCTACCAGTGATAATATTGAAGTAAAAGAAATTTTCCTTTTTTTTTTAAGTGTTTCTTCCAATCTGTTCATGTTCTCTTAGAGGAAAGTCAGTTCCAACTCCATCCTGTGAGTTTATGGTTAGGTACTTGGCAGAGGAGGAACTCTTCAAGTTGGCTTATGGTTTTTCAGAGCCTGGTGGCTGATTTGAGGAGTCTTGTGGTGACATAGTTGGTAATGAATTGAGCTGCTAATCGAAAAGCCAGCAATTTGAACCCAACAGCAGTTCTTCAGGAGAAAGGTGGCCAGTCCCTGCTGTAAAGAAGGTACAGCCTGGGGAGCCTGACAGAGGAGCATTGTGAGTTGGAGTCTACAGCTCATTAGCAGTAGACTTGATCTTCAGAGTCTGGTGGCATCGTGGTTAAGTACGCGGAAGCTGACCAGCAGATGGTGGTTTGAACCTGCCAGCTGCTCTGTGGAAGTCCATGTGGCAGTCTGCCTTCATGAAACCGTGCAGCTACAGAAGCCCACAGCAGTTCCGCCCTGTCCTCTGTGATCTCTAGAAATCAGAACCCACTTGACGGCAACACGTTTGGTTTGGAGGTTGATTTAATCAGAAACTCACTGAACCCTCACTCTGTAAGTGAATCCTATGACTAATCTGGTTACTCTGGAAGACAAATGGAGAAAATTGGAATGGCTCAAAATAGCTGACTCATGCCACTATACGTGACCAGATGGTTAGATTATGAGGCAGGCCCAAATACCAAAACCTAGTATTTTGAAGAAATTTGCTGTTATTCATACCTGTGAAGGAAAATGGTGCTGTAGATAATAACTTAAACTAGATAATTGTAAATTGTGATTTTAGAATTCATTTTCATGCTCATTTTTATGTTTATTTTAAATCTGAGTCCTGCAGAGAATATAATGAAGCTGTACTGTGTAAAAACAAGATTCAAGAGGACTTGGAAAATCGCCCAGTTTCTCACCTGCCTCTCTCCCCGCTTTAACCTCATCTGCCTTATTCGCAGAATGCTGGCAAGCATCTGGGACCACCTACCAAGCAGGCAGAGGACCAAATTGTCCATTGTCTCCTCCTAACCAAGTCTGTACATAAGAAGATAAACACAATTGGAAGATAATGTACCATCCAAATTCTGCATTTACTATAATTGATAAAGACAGTGGGATATTTCTGAAAGATAAATCAAAGAACAGAATCTAGCACTCCCAAATAGGCCTATACCTAGGTGGTGATTGTTGTTATATGCCGTCGAGTTGTTTGCGACTCATAGCGATCCTGTGTACAACAGCCCTAAACCCTGCTCTATTCTGTGCCAATTGCATTGCCTCTGACACACCCATCCCGATTACCCCAGTCACTGAATCAGTCCACCTCATAGAGGGCCTTCCCTGCCTGCGCTGTCCCTCCACCCTACCAAGCATGATGTCCCTCTCCAAGGACCTGTCTCTCCTTACAACATGTCCAAAGTATGTCAGACGAAGCCCCAGAATCCTTGCCTCCAAGGAGTAGCCTGGTTTAACCCTCTCTAGGATGGATCTGTTTGTTTTCTTGGCAGTCCATGGAACATTCAATACTCTTCTCCAGCACCACAGCTCAAAGGCATCAATTCTCCTTCTATCCTCCCTAGTTACTGTCCAACTCTCTGATGCATAACAAGTGATTGCAAAAACCATGGCCTGTATCAGGCTCACCTTAGTCTCCAGAGAGACACCGTTGCTCCTGAGTACTTTAGAGAGGTCCCTAACAGCAGACTTTCCCATCACAATACTTTTTTTTATTTCCTGGCTGCCGGTGCCAAGAGTGTTGACTGTGGAGCCGAGCAAACTGAAGCTGTGAACAATCTCAATCTCTTCGCCATCCATCCTGATGCTACTGATTGGTCCAGTGGTGAGAATCTTTGTCTTCTTGACATTGAGCCTCAGTCCATACTGAAGGCTGCAGTCCTTGACCCTATGCAGCGAGCAGGGTTGTGTCATCTGCATAACAGATTGTTGATATATTTTCCACCAATCCTAACACCACGCTTCTCCTCATAGAGCCCAGCCTCTTGGATAATCTGCTTAGACAACTAATTATTTTTTATTATACTAATTTATTTACAAAATTTAAATACATTGTTTTTAGACCAGAGTCTTCCAATTTCCTCCCCCCCCCAATCAAATTGTGCAACCCCATGATTAATTCTCCTCCATCCTCATCCCTCTGCTTCCACCCTCTTCCCCTCTTGGAGCCTTACACTCATTCTACAATAATGTTGGGGGCTTTTAAAATTTTTTTTTAATTTTTACAATAATGGGTGTTTGGTTTTTCTTTTTTAATGAATTTTAATAGACATTTACAGAGGTTTTGGATTTCCATTCATTCATTGCCGCACTTTTCTCCATACAATAATGGTTTTATACAATGTTTGTCATTGTGGGACTGAGTTCACTCAACATAATGCTCTCTAGTCCCTCCCAAGTTAGGTAATACTTTACAAAATTATTGCTCCTGCGTGCTGCATAGTATTCCATTGTGTGAATGTACCATAATTTCTCAATCCATTAAATTGTATTTGGACATAGACAACTAATTTTTGACAAAAGAACTAAAGCAATTCATTGGCAAAAGATTATCATTCAACAAATAGTGCTGAGACAATTGAGCATCCACATTAAAAAAAAATAGGCCTTGCGTCCTTGACAGAAGTTAATTCAGAATGGATCATAGACCTAGATTCAAACCTTCCAGAACATAACAGAAAACCTAGGTGACCTTGTGTTTGCTTGTGGGTGGATGCCTTTTTGGATATATCAAGGGTATGATCTCAGATGTGCACCTGTAGTCTTTGCAGCACTATTCTCATTACCAAAAAGATGGAAACAACTTACCCATCTATCAGCAAATGAATTGGTAAGCAAAATGTGGTATATTATTACATGAAATACTACTTAGAGCCTTAAAAAGAAATGAAATCCTCATACCTGCTACAACCTGGATAGACCTCGAAGCTATAATCAGTGAAAAAGGCAATCACAAAAGAACAAGTTCTATATGACTACACTTATGTGGAAAGATAAAAATACGTAACTGTATAGGCTACTGGCTATTTAGAGTTATCTGTATGGGAGTAGGAAGGGAGAGAAGGAATTATTCGATGGTAAAGAGTGGGGTTATGGTTATGGTAATAAGAAAATAAGCATTGATCAAGAATATTGCTTGAATAACCTGACAAGCATAACTGAGCTCACTAAATTCTATACTAGAAAAAAAAGGGTGAAATAACAGTAACAGAAACCAAATATAAATGGAGGGGCAGGGTTAGAGTTGCTACCGCTTAAATACATCCAAACATCCAAACACTCAGAACACCGAATTAGTTCTCTTGGTTCAAAGAATTTATCATAATCCAAACAAGATTATGGCTTCATGAGATTGGCCAGTCAGTTGACGTAATGCTACTTTCAGAACTACTGTTGTACTCCCTAGTTCAGTGAGTAGTGCCCATGTATCTTATAAGATTATAATCAGCCGCTGAGGATATGGCTATTAGACTCCTTTTCACCTGGAAAAGCAGCAGTAGAAGATGATCCTGGAAACAGATGGAACTGAGCAGAAGTTCTATTTGCCACCATAAACTAACTATTCCCTCCTTAGCCACCGGCCCAGAAGAACAGCACAAGGCCTAGCTAATATTATTGACCTTTCTAATCAAGTAAGAAATGTGCAAAGAAAAGAGAAGAACATTCTTGGCATTTCCTAAGCTGAAAGAACTGAAGAACAAATTCAAGCCTAGAGTTGCAATGTGAAGGATTCTGTGGGCAAAATCCTAATTATGCAGGAAGCATCAAAAGAAGATGGGAGGAGTACACAAAGTCACTATACCAAAAGGAATTGGTCAAAAGTAATCTATTTCATGAAGTTGCATATGATTAGAAACCATTGGCAATAAAGAAAGATGTTCAGGTTGCACTGAAGGCACTGGAAAAAATAAGGTCCCAAGAATGGATAGGATACCAGTAGAGGTATTTCAGCAAACACATACCTTGGACATGCTATAATCTATGGCAAGACAGCTTCCCAGTCACCTAGGATAGACCCATTATAGACCCATTGTTTGTTTGCATTCGAAAAAAGAAATTATCCAACAGAGTGTGGAAATTATCAAACAATAATATTGATATTACATGGAGGTGAAATTTCACTGAAGAACAGTACATTGACAGGGAGTTTCCAGAAATTCAAACTGCTTTCAAGAGAGGCCCTGGCACAAGGACTATCATTGCTGATGTCAGATTGATCTTGGCCATAAGCATAGAAAACCAGGAAGATGTTTGCTTGTGTTTTATTACCAAAGCAAAGGTGTTCAACTGTGTGGATCATGATAAATTATGGATAACATTGAGAAGAATGAGAATCCCAAACCACAGACAATTCTTACAAATTACAGGATTTATTAGGGAAGCTTACAGGTTATAATTCAAGTTGGAAACTGGATACAGGTCTTCAGTCAGGACAGTTTCTCAAATGTGTTTGCAGGACTTCTGACCCTGGCTTCTATGCTCTGAACCACAGTTACAGGAATCTTTTGGTACTGCCCATTATGGCCTCTTACCCAAACCCTCCAGTAAGCCCGAGGGAAGGCCCTCAGCTCTGCTTCATGGGTTAGGATTTCCCACTGAGCTCGGTCTCATGCGATCTCTGGTTCTCAATACCATTGCTGCTGCTGCTAGTCTCCATCTGCCTTGCTTAGGAAGCTCAGGCCCACAAGAGCACATACTACGTTCTCTGCTGCTGCCTTGTTTGTGATGGCAAGATTCTCGTTTTCTGTCTCTGAATCTACCCTAATTAAACCAGACAGGATGACAAAACTGACCTATTGCTTGTTCTTTACATCCTGTTTGTATGCTCCCACCCAAAAGGCTCTATTTACATTATTCACCTTATTGCCATAGTCCTACCCAGCCATGGTAGTGAAAGTCAGCATCAGTAGCTAGGAAAACAATGTTGAATAATCATTCTACTGCTCCACAGAGGTGCTGATGGATTTGAACCCCGCGAGCCATGCTGCTTTCTGATTAACAGCCCAGCATGCCTCACACTGTGCCACACCCTAGTACTTTCAGTAATACAGTCTATTAAGTAATGTTTCAAGTCAGTGTTTGGTTACTATTACTGACATTTTAATTAAAGATTCCATAAACAAGGCCTGATCCAAAGGGAAAAAATGAAGAACATAATATAAGATTTTTTTTTTTAGACTCCAGACTTTGTATGGAGCTCTGTTGGCCTAGTGGCTTGAAGATGCACTGCAATCCTGAAGGCACACAGTTCAAGGCCATCAGCTGCTCTACAGCAGAAGGATGGGCTACCTCCTCCCGTGTGATTAACTGCCTCTGAGACCAACTGGAGGGTCAACTATGGATTGATTCTGACTCTGTGGTACACAACAAAGCAATAACAACCACCACCACCAGACGTTGTGGAGCCACAAAGTTTGGAAACGATTGCCTTGGGATAATCTCTAAACCTTAAACCAAAAATTAAAATAATTTTAATATTTAACGAGTAAAAGAATAGTTTGCAGTGAGAATTGCGCTCTTTTAAGAGCTGTCTACGTAGGGTCACATTGATAAGAGCAGTTTGAAATGTTAAACAGGAACCTTGTTGGATGCCATCGAGTTGACTCCATTTCATAGTGGATTTGTGTTAATAATGGAGCAAGAACAACTCTGAAAAGGAAAGTAAGAATATTTATACAATTTGGAGAACGTAATTATGTCACTAAACGGTACATGTAGAAACTGTTTAATTCTTGTATATCTTGCTGTGTATCTGAACTCAGTCAATGCCCTAGAGTTGGAACCAACTCATAATTGACCTTCCAGTGGGTTTTCAGTGGGTCAGCTGAGTATAGTATATTTTTTAAAGTGTGACCAGCCAATTAAGAAGCAGCTATGTAGGCTACTCTAATGAATAAATGGTCTAAAATTTGGACTAATGACAAATCTAGAGGAATTTTAGGGAGGGCAGAAACTGATCAGAATGTTCTTGTTTTGTGCCTTTCAGTCAATTCCAACTCATAACCATCCCCAGGTGACAGCCAGTTACCAGCAGCCAGTCTGCTGCCATAAAGATTTACAGCCTTGGCAACCCCACAGGGCAGTTCTACCCTGTACTACGAGATAACTAGGACTAAGAATCTTTAGAGTCTTTATAAAAGGATCAGATCTTTCCTCACACAGAACTCAAGCCACTGACCTTTCCATTAACAGACAAGTTCTTAGACCATTGTACTCCCGGAGCTCCTTCATCATCAAAGTGGGGAACGGAAAATTCGTGTTACCATCTTGGTAGTCTGCAGTTGGCAAGAGGTTAAAGAAGACTATAAAACCATTCTCTTTCCTTTTTAAAAAACTATTCTTAAAGGTTTTGAGGATCATGCACAGTTTCATGTCCTTGGTGAGGGAGTTGCAACCAGCTTCTCTAAATTTCCTTTCGGTCTTTTAATGGGGAAGTGCCAACACTGAGGTACTAGATTCAGTTCATTGTGTGTCCACTATTCTCCTACCCAGTGCCAGATTCACTGAGGTGTGAGATACGGATCTGCTGCAAGTAGCACCTTTTGAGTGGGGAAAACAGAACCACAGCTAATATCAGTTTAATATGATGCTTCAGAGAAAGAACACTTAGTCCAGGTGGCGGGGGGGGGGGATGGGGGGGGAAGCAGGGAGGGGGATACCAGAAACCTCCGGAGCCTTTAAAGTAGGCTTGGAAAGGAGTTAAGTGAAGGGCCCTCAGCACAGAGTAGGATACTCTCTTGTGAAGAAGGAAACGGAATGTAATTTGTGAGCACAGTGTGAAGTGCTAATGAGGCTGGAGGACGTGGGTGGATTTTAGCCTCAAGGTAATAACTTCACTAGAGCACGGATGTGCCCAGAGGCCAGATTTGCTTCATGGGAAGAAAGATTGCTGAGACAACAGTGTGTATCGTAGAGAAGGAGGGAGACTAATTAAACCCAATTCCACACTATATGAATTTCTTGAAACCCCCTGTAAAAATATGCTAAATGCTAAGGTGCCAACAATTAAGAGAGCAGCTAGGTGCTTTGACAGCGAGGATCTACTAATGCACCAGCGTGTGCAGTGTGACATAATGTGGTCTAAAGCCTTAACTTGCAATCAGTAGCCTTAGGGAATGGAATGCACTTTCTAGGAAGGAAGCATTATGTCGATTGTGCAACTAAAAGGCCAACTTCCAAACAGACAGGCTGCAGGGAGCAGGGCAGATAGCAGTAACAGATGAGCGTCCACTGGCGTGTGCATCAATGTACTGGCCATGCTTGCACACACAGGTCCAATTTCTGGTCCAACCTCAAGCAGGATGCCCTTCTGCAATTTGTTTGTGGCATTGTGAAAGGACTGATTGTGGATCTCTCCATGTTTAATAATAAATGGCTGTTGGTTCTACACATATATGCATATGTTGTCATTGCTGTTTGCTGTCAAGTCAGAACTGACCCTTAGATGACCCTTCAGTGGGTTTTCAGAGGCAGTTAATCACATGGGAGGAGAGTGCCCATTCTTTTCCCAATGAGCTGGTGGATTCGAACCGTGTGCCTTTGGGATTGCAGCATGTTTCTTACTACTAGACTGTAAGAGTGTTAGTGTATCTTTGCAATCCCAGAGGTACGTGGTTCAAATCCACCAGATGCTCTGCTGGAGAAGAAGGGGCAATCTCCTCCTGTGCCAGTCAAATCAGATTTGACGGTACACACACACAAAAAATAATTTTTTAAAAAGTGTTATTGTGTCTAGACATAAGCAGAAAGTGCATTGTAAAAGAATTAATATTTTACTGTGTTTATTAGCAACTTGCTGTGATTCTATTTGATTTTGTCATTCCAGACATTGTATGGGAATGGATTGGGAAGGGCACAAATGGGACCTGGGAGGCCAGTTAAAAGTCTCCCACAGATTTGAAATGCTGACCCCGAGGTCCTTGTTGTTAGGTGCTGTCTGTTCGGTTCTCACACATAGCCCTGCGAGCAGCAGCAGGTCGAAGCCCATCCTCACAAGCTTTGCTGTGCGCAAGCCTGTGACTGCACTCAACTGTATCAGTCATCTCCTTGAGACTCGTCCTCAGTTCTGCTGACCCTCTAAGTTACCACGCTGACCATTGACGCCCTGCTCCATGGCCTGGCCGCCCCTGATAACATGATCAAAGTACAAGATAGAAAGTCTCGTCATCCTCGTGTGTAAGAAGCACTTAGGGTGTACTCCTTCCGAGACAAGTTATTTCAGTCTTCTGGAGGTCCATGCAGTCAGTATCTTGTATCAAAACTCTAATTGAAAACAGATGAAACAGATGAGAGTGAGAACTGGTTAAACGAGCTATATGATTGGGTATTATGGTCATGACAAGAGTCCAAAACGAAGGCTGCACAGTGGCGTGTACTGAGGGGGGTGGCTGGGATTGTATACCAATGAAAGAATTTTTACTTTTCAAAGAGAAGAGTGAACTGGTGGGGGGCGGGTAGGCACAGAGAAAAATGCAACAGTGAATGGAAATCCAAAGTCTCTGTAAACGTTCATTAAAATTAATAATAATTAAAAAATGGAAAAACTATAATTAAAACACAACAATTATCCTTTGGTCTTATTTATTCATTGTTTAGCATTTTGTATGTGATCATATGTGCTGGGGTCAGGCACACACATTCATGTCAAAGTGACCTTCTTTCTGACACTTTAAAAGAAGTCTTTTGGTGACTTACCCAAGTCCATTGATTATTGACTGTTGCTTCCGTGGACATTGATTATGGATCCAGGTGAAATAAAATCTGTGACAACTTCAGTCTTTCCCCCACATATCATGATGTTGCCTCTTAGTCTGATTGTGAGGAAACTTTTTCCTATGTGTATGACCATGATGATAATTAAAAATAATAATTAAAGTAGATCTGAAATACGTAGAAAGTGTAGAGAACGTGCTGATGACCTTATAAAAGGGTGATGACACTGGGAGAGAAATTCAAAATAGATCTTGGGATTTTGACCCAAGTGCTTAGGTGGATGGTGGTGCTCTTGATTCAAACAGTGAGAGAACACTTAGTCCAGAGTGGGAGGGCACCAGAAACCTCCAGGATGCCCCCACGGTGGGGAGGAAGAGGGTGGGGTGGAGGTCGGAGTTCACTTTGGAACATTAGACTCTGAATTAACTATTCACACACATCCAAATAGGTATGTTGAAAAGACAACTTGGTATTTTTTTAGTAGAACAAGTATGACAAAACAGCAAATAGAAGTTATGTATACGTTTTAGTGGTGGTTTCTTTTTTGGCTTTTTTTTTTCCAGAAAGTGTGCCAGTTCACATTTAGACCAGCCTCTTGCCTTTTAGAGCTTGTTTGCGGTGGCCTGGGCTATATTATTGGCTGCTCCTGCACACCTTAGAGAAGTCTATATGTACATTACTTAATATTATCCTTATAACACCCCCTCCTGTTCAGCTTTAAATTTCAAACACCCTTGTGAGGAAGCTGCTTATATTCCCAGTGTTAGATTCAGAGGTTGAGGCCCTGAGAGAGAATAGGCTGAAGGGAGAATAGCTGGGAGATAGAAGAGCCTGAATTCCAACCAGTCTGCCTATATTGGTTCTTTGAGCTACTGTAGCAAAGGGCCATAAAGTGGCTTGAAACAACAGAAATTGTCTTACAGCTCCGTACAGGGGCTCACAATCCACAATCAGGTGCTTGCTTGACCATGTGGATTTCTTCCTAAGCCTCTGAGGGACGATCTGTTCCATGTCTCTCTTCTGGCTTCTGGTCAGGGCTGGCCATCCAGGGCTTTGAGATGCATCATTCCAGGGTCATCCTGTGTTCATGTGACTGTCTTTCCTCTGTATCTTGACCCTTCCTTTCTTCTTTTGAGGATAATCGTTATATTAAGTTAGGATCTACCCTACTGTATGTAGTATGATCTTTTTTTAACTGGTAACATCTTTAAAGACCTTTTTTTCCAAACAAGGTGATAAGACATCAACATTCCTTGGGCAGCACCTGTATTCAGTGCGTTTGCCCCTCTCAAGATTCCTCTGTTTGATTATATGGCTTATTTTGACTTTTTTTCCTCTTTTCAGGGTTTTGGTTTTTTGCACTGAATGTAGCCTGGACTCATCTTTACTGGCTGGTGTTGCCCCAGGATACTGTCAAAGGTAAGTTTTCAAAATTTATGTCCACCATGTGTTGATAAGAAATTCAAGTGTACATTCTGATATAATTGCTCTCACACAGAGCCCATTGCTGTGGTCACTGTGTCAGTTCAACCCATTGAGGGTTTTCCTCATTTTCACTGACCCTCCATCTTTCCAAGCATGATATCCCTTTCTAAGAAATAGCCTCTCCTAACACTATGCCTCAAGCTTTGTCATGTTTACTTTCAAATAGCATTCTGGCTGCAAGTTCTCCAAGAACTTGGTTATTACAACTGATAGTTTCATAGTTGTATGTAAGTTGTATTCTTTGTTTTAAAAATGTATGGGGGTACTACTTGCTACACAGGTTTTCCTACAAACTCTTTCACAACCTAATTTCCAAACCACCTTTCTGGGATTTTTTTGCCTGATTACTGTAAGCTTTAAGCTTACAAGCTGTAAGCCTTGCTCAAGTCCCTTCTGTTTATAAATTGGGGGACACCAGACTATTGCCACTGAGTCAGTTCTGACACATGGTGACTTTCCATACCATTTTAGTGACTACATATCTTTCAGGAAGGAGTTTGCATGTTTTTCTTCTATGGAGCAGCTGGTGGATTTGAACTACTGATCTTTCACCTAAGAACTCAACTCATAATGCCCTGTTACCAGGCTCCTTGTTTTCTGGAGCCCAACCATAGCTGCCCTCTGATAAAGACTTTAAGTCTTCATGAGAGGAGAGTGTCCAGCTAGTGAATATCTCCTGCATTGTAAATAATAATGGTCTTAGCTGACTAATTCTATCATTTTTCTGTAGGAATTTATTTTTAAAAGTGTATTAAGTAGCTATTAAATGCCAAGTACGCAGTTCTAGGTGGACACAAAGTAACAGAAGCTAGTACTGAGGGATTGACAGTCTGTGAGAGGAGTGGTCCAGGTCAACAAATAGATCCAGTGTTGTAGATGCTATTAGAACATTCAGGCAGGATCCTCTGGAAGCCCTGAGGAAGGCATTGTCAGGCCTGTGTAGATATGGGTCAGAAAATACATTCTCTAAAAGCTGACTTTTGAACAGTGACCAGAAGGTTCACTGGCAGCACTGGAGGAGATGGGTAGAGAAAGCAGTAGGAACAAGACATGAAAACCTGAGACGATCAGCATGTTTAAGAATCTGTGAGTTAGGAAGCTGTAAGGGGTTCAGTCTAGCTGAAACAAAGGGAACACAGAGGCCTAGTGGATGAGGCTGCAGGTGAGGGCTGGGTCCTGGAGGGCTGTGAAAATCCTAATGTGTTTGCCAACCTTTATAGAAGCCCTGGCCGTGTGACCGTCCTCCTAGTGGGTTGTTAGCTTTTGTTGAGTCCTGTCTTCTGTGTCCTGAGCACAGTGGTAGTCACAGCTATCTATCAATCACTTAGCACACATGGCCGACTGATGCCGGCTCTGGGGTGGAACGAGGCACTCACTGAAGCAGCAGTCGGATGTTTATGCTGTCACATCATCAGGTGGCCCCGTCAGCATCTCTAGTTCTCCTCTCCACTTGCTTTTCACCTACATAACAGCACTGGTCTGGGTGAGACCTGCTTCTGAGAAGAGGGCAGGTACCCCACAGACATATCTAAGGTTTGGCACGTGCCCTACGCTCCACGTAGACGGAACACCACTGAGCAGTTTCTGTTAACTATCACAGTTACTGTTGCCAGCTGTGAGAGATCACTCAGCAAGTTAAAAACGAATCCTTTTGTATTTGAGAGCCCCATGGATTGACACAAACTGTGTAATCTTGCTTTGCTGCATGTAGAAAGAGAAGAAATTATGGGACTTTGCTCACATCATAGGCTAGTTTTCTTCAATGGAAATAGGAAGTACAGTTGTAATTTTCATGTCGTCCCATAATGTGCTAAGTATTTTTTAGCAGTTGTTGTTATGTACCGTCAAGTCACTTGTGACTCATCACGACCCTGTGGACAACAGCTCTGAACCCTGCTCTATTCTGTGCCCCATTACCCCGATCACTGAGTCAATCCATCTCATCAAGGGTCTATCTCTCCTGCAGACTGTGGTCAGATTAACTAGAAGACAGATGTCCAGTATGTGGATAGGTTCTTTTTTCTGGAGAGATGGCCCCAAGGAAGGGGAGGAGAAGGGGCTAGAGTAGGCAGCCCAGAGTCTCCTTCTGGACTGTCTCATCATGACTAGCCCTTACAGCATGAGTCTGGAATTCCACACTGGTGGGGATTTTAGACTAATAGAATGCACTCTCCTTCCCCAAGGAAGCATTAAGGTTGGAGGAAATGTTCAGCATTCCCTACCTCATGCTGGTGAAGGTGTTGGTCTTTACTGGTAAATCTAGGTCAGGGATATGCCTTATTTTCTTTGGGGAAGGGGTAGTTGGTCAGAATGGTGCTGCACCACTTTTATTAGGGCAGGCCTCAACTCCTGCCATTTTTCTCAGGTATTCTCTTGGGGCCATTGTTGACCAAAAGAGATTTCGTCCCTAGAAGATTCTAAATGGATCTGAATACATGAATTATATGAACTCCAGGACTAAATAAAATTCTCCCCCAGCCTTGTCCCCACAACCACTGAATTCAGAAAGTAAGCCTTCCTCTAGCCCTAAAGCTTTGACTTCTGCTACAGTTATGATCCCAGAACACAGAACTCAGTCTTGCCATAAAAATAGCAAAACCTCATTGCTCTCCTGATATAACTATGCTGGGAGGCAGTTTGATGATTCCTCGAAAAGCTGAACATAGACATCTCATCTGGCCCAACTATTCTGCTGCTACAAATATACCTCAAAGGGAATAGAATTGAGACACAAATGGAGATCTGTACACCCATGTTCACAACAGCATTATTTACAACAGTAAGAAAATGGAAACAGACCAAATGTCCATCAGCAAAAAAATGGGCTGAGAAATTGTGGTACATTCACACCGTGGACTACTATGCAGTACTGAGGAGAAACAATTTTGTAAAATACTGTATAATATGGGAGAGTCTAGAGATCATGCTGAGTGAACTAACTCAGTCTCAAAAGAACAAATTCTGCATAAGGCCATTATTGTAAAACTAGAAGGGTACCTAATAAGGGGAAGGGGACTGAAGTGGGCAAGGGGGAGATCACTGGGATAGCAGTTTAGGGGGTAGGGGGATGAAGGAATAGGAAAGATTTAGTGGGGACTCTAAAATATGGGGTAATAATAGGCATAGATTAATAATAATACATTTTATAAATGCAGTGTATGTGAATGATTGTATGAAGCATGGTGTATGTGAATGTAACACAGTGTGTAAGAGTTACTTTATACAAACCAATAAAAACAATTCCTTGGTCTCTGAGGGAAGGAGGACAGGTTGAGGCCTTCTCCGTTTTATCTTCACACAGATGCCAAGTAGTCCTTGACAGTGCTCAGAACCAATGACCTGGGGCTTGGCTTGCTGTGAAACCCCCCCTGCCCCCGCCCCTGCACCAGAGGGAGGTTCACTTTGGAACTACCTTTGCTGCGTATGCAGAAAAATTGACTGGTACATACCAACTATCTGTCGTCTCTTGTAGAAATGAATATTTGAAACATGTCAGGAATTCCTAGTGGTTCACACCAAGTCTACTATGGACTTCCCGTCCCCCTGCTCCTCTCAGTCTCTCTTTCTCATCCTTACTTACCTGTTGTTGTTGTTGTTGTTATGTGTCATTGAGTTGCCTGTGACTCATAGTGACCCTATGTACGAGAGCTCTAAAGCTGCTCTATCCTGTGCCAACCTTGGCATCTCCGACACACTCATTCCCACCACCCCAGTCACAGAATCGATCCATCTCGTCAAAGGTCTTCCTCTCCTGTGCCGTCCCTCCACTCTCCCAAACATGATGTCCCTCTCCAAGGACCAGTCCCTCCTTGCAACATGTCCAAAGTATGTCAG
>NW_006399836.1:5311677-5312715 GCF_000299155.1 Elephantulus edwardii | reverse complement strand
TACCAGAGGAATGTCTGTGTTTTATTGACTATGCAAAGGCCTTTAACTGTGTGGCTCATAATAAACTGTGGCTGACTCCTGGTTGTAGGTTACGATTAATTTTTTAGAAGACAAGCACTATGTGTTTTTAAAGCTGCATTATGAAAATTATATACCTTATAAACATTAAATTGAAAGTATATAAAGTAAAAGCTTTTTTGTTCCTTCTGCACAAAGGTATCACTAAAAATATTTCATATACTCTTCTGTTGTAAATTAAGTAATAATTTGTTGGGTTTTTTTTAAGTTAAAACTCTGTATTAATAGCTGTCTGTGTGTGTATCTGTATCTCTGTTGCTATCTGACTCCTTGGGTCATGTGGACACAGCTTCTCCTTTCTTTGTTCTCTTGACTCCTTCCTGAGATCTCCTACATGAATCACACAATGTTCCAACCCCACAGCGTTATCTCCTGTCTTCAATCTACCTGAGGGCTTTTGCTGTGGCCACTACAGTTATGTGCTCTTCGGGGGAGCCCTTCCTCCTTCAGCAGAGCAGGAGTGGAGTGCTTGTCACTGGCTTCCCATTAGGCCAGTTTTACTGCCTCATGCAGAACTGTGACAAGGATGGGGTTAGAGAAACTACACCCAGCTCTATTGCCATTTAGAAGCTTAGAAACTGGGCCTCAGGGAATAAGGCCTCAGTCTCAGAGACCCTCTTCAAAACTACCCCTTCTCTGTAGGCTTGTGGTCACGCCCATGCATGGAGGGAAGTCCTGTCTTCTTGATTTTGTCATTTGTTTTTGCCTCAACCCACCACCTATCTTTCTTTTTTTGGAAGCCAAAGCAGAAGCCTATAGACTTCTTGGGAATCTCATGTAATTCCTGAGTCTCACTTAGGGGTGTCAGTCAGAAGCTGTAAGGTGCACAAATGCACATCTACTCCCGGGAAGGCCACACACACCACCCAAACTACAAACATCCTCCTGCATACACAAGATACACATGACCCTTGGGATTTCTGTCGTGCATACATCCTGTTTCTCAGAATTCTTTTTTTT
>NW_006399836.1:5301548-5311577 GCF_000299155.1 Elephantulus edwardii | reverse complement strand
TTAGGGCTGTTGTACATACGGTCGCTATGAGTCGCAGACGACTCGACAGCACTTAACAACACAACATGTTGTTGTAATTGTTAAGTGCCATTGGGTCAAGTACAACTTATAGTAACCCAATGAAAAAATGGCCTGAACCTTGCCCTATACTGTGCCATCTTCATAATCTTTGACATTCTTGAACCCATTGCAGCAGTCACCACATCAGTGCATCTCTTTGAGGGTCTTTCTCTCTTTCACTGACCATGTTTCCAAGCATGATATATCTGTCTTCTCTAGGACCATGTCCAGAGTTTGAGAGATGAATCTTTGCCATCCTCGCCTCCAAAGAGCAATCTAAGTGCACTTGTTCATTCTTTTGGCAGTGCATAGGATACTCAGTATTCTTCTCCAACACCACAATTCAAAGGCATCAGTTCTGTGATCCTTATTCATTGTCCTTTCCTCAGATGTGTAGCAAGTGATTGGAAAGGCCATGGCCTGAATCAGGTGCACCTTAACTCTTCCAACTGACATCAGTATTTTGGAGCAGTTCCTAACAGTGACCTTGGCCAAAACAAGACATCTAATCTGACTGCAGGTACCAAGGGTGTTGATTGTGTATCCAAGTATGATAAAATAATTGACAGTTTCAATCCTTTCTCCATCTATCATGATGTTGCCTCTTGGCCCAGGGGTAAGGACTTTTGTTTTCTTGGTAATTGAAATTTTAAAGCTATAGTCTTTGATCTTCTGCAGCAAGCATTTCAAGTCCTCTTCATTTTCAGCAAGCAAAGTTATGTCATGTGCATAAAGCAAATTGTTGATGAGTCTTCCTCTCATGCCACATTCCTCATCAGACAGGTCAGCTTGGCTAATTATTTGCTCAGCATACAGATTGGTAGGTATGGAGAAAGGATACAACCCTGATGCACATCCTTCCTGATTTTAAACCATGTGGTGGTCCCTTGTTCCATTCAGACAACAACTTCTTGGTCTAGATATAGTTTTTGTATGAACACAAGTAAGTGATCTGGGATTCCCTTTCTTCTCAGTGTTAGCCATAGTTTGTTATGATCCATATAGTCAAATACCTTTGGATAGTCAATAAAACACAGACATGCTTCTGGTATTCTTAGACAAGATCCATCTGACATCAGCAGTGATATACTTGACGCCATGGCCTCTTTTAAACCCAGTTTGCACTTCTGGATGTTTCCTGTCAGTGTTCTAGGAAGTCATCTAGCGAAGAGGCGCCAAAGTAAAAGAGCTGAACAGAAGATTTCAAAGGACAGATCGAGAAGACAAAGCAAATATTATAATGAAATGTGCAAGGAATTGAGTCAGAGGATAAAAGGGGACGAACGGCATTTTTTAAGCTGAAAGAACTGAAAAACAAATTCAAGCCTCAAATTGCAATACTGAAACTTTCCATAGGCAAAATCTTCAGTCATCTAGAAAGCATTAAAAGAAGATGAAGGAATACGCAGAATCACTGTATTAAAAAGAATTGGTTGACACCGAAACTTTTCAGAAAGTGCCATATGAACAAGAGCCAGTGGTAACAAAGGAAGAGTTCAAGCTGCATTGAAGACACTGGCAAAAAATAAGACCCCAGGTCAGAGGGATAAGAATTGGTATGTTTCAGCTAACAGATGCAACCCTCCTTATGCTCACCAGTCTTATGCCAGGAAATTTGGAGAGCAGCCTGCCCTACTGACTTGAAGAGATCCATATTTGTTCCCATTCCCAAGAAGATTCAGTATATTAAGCTGTAATTGCAGATTCTCAGCAAGGAGTCAAACTGAAATGAGCTAGTTTAAAGGCTGGATAAGGAACCAGTCAGGGTTTCAAACTGGTTCTTCCCCAATCAGTCATAGTTGGCAATGCAAACTGGAATGAACCCAAATTTATAAAATGTGAGTGTACTGGAGTGGTAACTGCAAAAGGAAAAACCACAGGTCAACACCCTGCCAGAAACTTCATTTCCCTCTTAGAAGACCAGAGCAGTATTGGTGTTCCAAAGCAACCACATCCCTTGGGCAGAGTCATAAATAGCGGTGCCCTGCTCCAAGATGGTGGCCAGCTGCAGCACTGAGTGTGTGTCACTCTCCATAATCCTCCTGGCAATAATCCAGTCTCCCACATCAGGCACCTGAGAGGACTCTACCCCCCTGCTGAGTCTTCCATTCAAGGGCCTCTACTCAGAAATTTTCCTTCTCCTGTTATTCTAGTATTTTACACATTTGCTGCATTGGCCACAACTCCCCTGATTCAGACAAGATAGAAACCCAGGTAGCAGTAGCTTACTTACATGAAGACAAAGTTGTCATCACTAGTCACTACCATGGTCCACATACTTTGGGCCTAGGATTCATAAGCCTCTCAGTCAACCTCACTGTTTAAAACTGGTGCATAAATGTAGAAACTGACATAGCCTAATACAAACCTCTGCAAACTATGGAGATCAGAACACTTTGATCCTCTCTGAAGTCCAAGGCTCAGAGTATTGGCCCCTGTAGATGCCTCAGAAATTCCTCCTTTATGTCAACTTTCTCAAAATTCAGACTCCTACACAAAAGCTTAAAGTCTTTGAAAGGCCCAGTAATTAATACGCTTCTCCTCCTGTCTGAGCTCAATTCTAATTGAGAAATAAAACAGTAAGGAAGCCCATGGTGTGCCCTCTATGACTAGTAAAAGTTTTATTGAGAACAGGGACTTTTATCTCCAGAGAGTGAACTTCTAGACACTGAACCTGAGAGTGCTACTAAGCCTGACTGGTCACACATGGTTGTGGGAGCTCCTCCTGCCAGAGTTGGGGGTGCTGGAAGACAAGAGTGCTTACTTTCTGGTGTCATCTATCTTCTAAGATGGCGAGAGAAAGAGTCAAGCAGCACATACTTCTTTTCCACCCTCTGCACTCACTGTTTAGAAAGATCCTGTCCCGCCTCTGTGATGGAGTATGTGACTGGTGAGATGGCTCAGGAGAGAAAATGAGGGAGAGAAGCAGCACATTCAAATGGAAGTGGCTGAGGGACCATTGGAGACAGAAGGGAGAATAAGGTTTCAGAGCAGAAGAGTAGTAGGACTTGTTATGTGCTGTTGAGTTGACCATGACTCATAGTGACTCTGTGCACAATAACTCTGAACTCTGCCCTATCCTGAGTCAATCTCTTCGTCTCTGACTTACAAACCTCATAAGCCAAGTTACTGTGACAATTCATCTCACCCAGGATCTTCCTCTCTTTCACTGTCCTTCTACCCTTTCAAGCATGATGTCCTCCAAGGACTGGCCCATCCTGGCAGCATGCTCAAAGTATGTGAGACAGAGCTTCAAAATCTTTGCCTCTGAGGAGCATCTTGGCTTCAGTCTCTCCAAGACAGATCCGTTAGTGCTTTTGGCAGCCCATGGTATGTTCAACACTCTTTTTCCAGCACCACAACTCAAAGGCATCAATTTTTCTGTCATCTTTGGTCATTTGTACAGCTCTCTGATACATAACAAGTAATTCAGAAGACCATGGCCTGAAACAGGCACACCTAAATGTCTAGACAGACATTATTGCTCTTTAACACTCTGGAAATGTCCCTGACAGCAGATTTTTCTAATGTACTTTGTCTTTTTATTTCCTGATTGTTTGGGCCAACAGTGTTGATTGTGGCACCAAGCAAGCTGAAATTATTTAAAATCTCAATCTCTCTCTGTCATGATGTTGCCAATTGGCCCAGTAGTGAAAAATCTTCATTTTCTTGATGTTGAATTTTAATCCATTTTGCAGTATTAAGAATTGTTGTTGTTGTTGTTGTTAAGTGCTGTTGAGTCACTTGTGATTCATAGGACTCTATGGACAACAGCTCTGAACCCTGCTCTGTCCTGTTCCAAACTCATCTCCAACACACCCACCCCCGTTACCCCAGTCACTGAGTGAATCCATCTCATCCAGGATCTTCCTCTCTTACCCTGTCTCTCCACTCTCCCAAGCATAATGTCTCTCTCTGAAGTCTTGTTCCTCCTTGGAACATGCCCAAAGAATGTCAGATTAAGCCTCAGAATCCTTGCCTCCAAGGAGCAACCTAGTTTCACCCTCTTCAGCATAAACCTGTTTTTTCTCCTAGCAGTAGATGGTGTATTCAGGACTCTTCCCCAGCACCACAATTCAAGGCATCAATTCTTCTGTTATCTCTAGTCATTTTCCAGCTTTCTGGTGCATAGCAAATACTTGGAAAGACCATGGCCTGGATCAGGCACACCTTAGTCTCCAGACTGACGTCATTGCTCTTCAGCATTCTGGAGATGTCCCTGACAGGAGACTTTCCCAGTGCATCTTGTTTTATTTCCTGGCTGCTGGTACCAAGAAGGTTAATTGTGGAGCCAAGAAAATTAAGCTAGTAACAATTTCAATCTCTTCTCCATCTATCATGATGCTGTAGATTGGCCCCATGGTGAGAATCTTAGTTTTCTTGATGTGGAGCTTCAATCCATATTGAAGGCTGTAGTCCTTGATCCTCTCCAGCAAATGCCTCAGGTCCTCCTCAATTTCGGCAAGCAAGGTGTGTCATCTACATAACGCAGGTTGTTATTGAGTCTTCCTCCAATCCTGATGTGACTTGGCCAGCACTTAATATGTATAAATAGATTGTCTTTCCCTCCTTTCTTTTTCATTTTTTATGTTATTATTTGAGTCGACATTTATAGAACAGGTTGATTTTCCACTCAACAGTGCATGGATTGTTCTAGTCCAGATGTGTAATATAAGCGCTCTCCTTTTCATCTAGTCCATTGTCCTTTCCTATCCCTTCCCACCTTCTTAGCTTTCTGTCTGGGCAAATGCTGCTCTTCGGTCTCATTTAATTATTTGTTCTAGAGCAAATATCACCAGTTAGTCCTTAGAATAACAGTTTTCCCCAAATTTTGGGAGAGCAACTGAGACACAGAAAATTAAATCACTTTATCAAGGTCTCACAGCAGATAAATAGTTAGGCCTGTTCATCTCCAGTCAGAGCTCCAGGGTTGTCCACATTCCAGCCCTGCTCCTTTTCCTTTGCCTCTGTGAATCTGGCAATGGTAAGGCCCCATTGTTGCTATGTGCTGGGTGATTCTCTATCCTTTGTTAGCTTACCTTCATTGTTTCTATTTCCAATACTCTGAATAATTCAGGGATAGGGTAGTAGAGAAAGTAGGGCTTGAAGTGGGCTTGGAACAAAGAACAGGATCTGATGAATTTAAGAAATTATTTTTTGGGCAACAAATCTTAGGTGAGGCCTGAGGGTGCAGTGCGACTATTTTATAACCCCTGTTCGTTTCCATGTGCATACCCTCACCCACACTCCCGCACCCACCCCCACACTGATGAGGAAGCAGAATTGTCTGCTTGTCCTCTGTTTTGTGGCACTTTGTTGGACAGGCTCCTTCAGAACTGAACTGTCATGCTGTACATTCATGAAGAAATTTCGTTGTATAAGGAGAGGGAATATTTAAAAGAATTTTAGCTTTTCTATTTTGTAGCTAATGCTCCTTTTGGGGAATGCTAGTGTCTTAATGGTAAGGAATTACACTTCCAGCCCAAAGGTACAAGGTTCTTTTTTCTTTCTTTTTTTTTTTAATTTTGTGTGCGTGTACCGTCAAATCAGATCTGACTGGTACAGGAGGATATTGCGCCTCCTTCTCTGGCAGAGCGTCTGGTGGATTCGAACCGTGTTCCTCTGGGATTGCAGTGCAGTTTCTTGCCACTGGGCCACCAGAGCTCCCCTAGGTACAAGGTTCTAATCTACTAGTTACTTCATGGCAGAAAGATGGGAAGTCTTCACTGGTGTGATTTATTGCTCCTGAAAACCCACTGGAGGATCAGCTATGAGTTGGTTCCAACTCAAAGATACTCAACCAACAGTGAGCCTTTTAAAATATTGGAAAAGTTTTAGAGAGCTCTGGTAGCCTAGTGGTCAGAAGTTACAGTACTTGAAAAGTTTTAAAATAATGTTAGATTATTTTAAATTTTAGATCATAAAATAGAGAATAGGGTCTATTTGAATAATTATTCCCTGAAGCCAGGCTGCTCCTTGGAGGCAAGGATTCTGAAGCTCCGTCTGACATACTTTGGACATGTTGCAAGGCAGAATCAGTCCTTTGAGAGGGATGTCATGCTTGGGAGGGTGGAGAGACAGCACAGGAGAGGAAGACCCTCAATGAGACGGGCTGATTCCATCACTGGAGTAACAGGGATAGGTGTATCAGAGACAAAAATACAATAAGGTTGGCAAGAGATAGAGCAGAGTTTAGGGCTGTTGTACATTGGGTCACTCACTATGAGTCGCAAACAACTCGATGGCACATAACAACAACCAGTTTCATATTTAATAAATTAATTGTAATGTTGGTAAATCATTAGTAGTTTCCTTTGTGGACATTTTAATGAATAAAATTTTAATAAACTTCCGCTTTCATTTTATTCTTAAAAGAAAAAAATACTGCTTTTTACTATCGTGCCCTATAAGCTTGTCCTTAAAAGAAACTGACCTTTTGTTTATTAAGTTTTCTTAAAAGAAAGATCAGCTTAATTGAATACATCTTAATTTCATGCTATGAAATATCAAAAAGTAGAACATAAATTATAAACCCACCTGGTATAACAACTGACTGACTTCTTTACTTGGTTGGGTTTCTTTCTTACAAGTCAGTGTCTGCTATATAAATTGTTAAATATTTTCAATGTCACCTCTGCCAGAAGAAAAAAAATGGAGAAGAAAGATCTAGAACTATTAATATTCCAGAGGTGTAAACGTTTCCCTACCATCCTCCTTCCCCAACATGGGAAAAATGTCTTCCTCTTTACATACATACATACATACATACATACATACACTGTTAAGTTGCAAAACAAAATATTTATAGTATCCTTGGTCTTAGTGATAGAATTTCAATAAAAATGTCTGAAAAAGGTAGATTTTGACTGAATTCCTGATATGTGTGTTTTCTTCTTGTGTCTTTCAGGCGATATTTGTGTGTTTCTGCAGAGTTTTGCACAGATTCTGTTCCCATGCAAACCAATGAGGGAGAAGTATCGGAAGAAAGCAGTTCCAAGGTCAGTAAATTAATGAAGTTTCAGGCAACTTGAGTAGAAATGAAACAGCAGAGGTAGTGGATGAGTAAAGCAAGTGTTTTGTTTTAGGTAAATCTGAAAGTCAGATTGACTTAAATTAAGGCCTAATATATATCTTTTCTTTTTAAAAAAGTTATTTTTCTCTATGGCAGATTTAAAACATTTTCTTGAACTCACAGTGTTATGATTAATTTTTTATATTCTCTTTTTAATTAATTGTTGCACATTTTCTTCCCCTACCCCCAGCTCACCCCACAGTGCACGCTTTGTTCCACATTGTTAACATACGTATCATTATGTCTAATCCTATATTCCTTTTGGACAGTTCTTCCTCTCATCTGTTCTAATGCAGTGTTCATTGTCTATCTGCTCTTTTCCGCATTCTTTCTCCAACCCCTTCATCTCTCCTGTTTTATAAGTGGTGTTATGCAGTGTTTGTCCTTTTTTTGTTTGTTTGTTTGGGATTTTTTTCCCTTTTTAAACTTTTTTTTAATTAAGTTTAATGAAAGTTTACAGAGATTAGTGTTTCCATTCATTCATTATTGTACTTTTCTCCCTGTCCACCTCCGCCCGCCCAGTTTGTTCTTCTATCTGAAAAGTAAAAGAAAAATTCTTTCATTCTGCAGCATTCATTCTGGACTCATCATGACAATAATACCTAATCACATATCCCTTTTACAGGTCTCTCCCTTATCTCTTTCAAGGCAGTATACATTATTTATCCCCTTTTTCAGTCTTCCCTCAACCCTGATGTCAGTACCATTTTACAGTTGTGGTCTTATGCAATATTTGTCCTTTTTTGACTAAGAGATTTCACTCAGTATAATGTCCTCCAGGGTCACCCATTTTGTATAATATGAGTTCCTTGGTTTTCAACGCAGTGTAGTATTCCATTGTGTGAATATACTGGAGTGTCTCTATCCATGTGTGTGTTGATGGACACTTGGGTGGCTTCCATTTTTTTACTATTATAAATAACACAGCAGTAAACATGAATGTGCATACATCTGCATAATTCTTGGCTCTCGTTTCTTTACGGAATATTTACAGTAGTGGAATTGCTGGGTCAGGTGATATTTCTATTTCCAGCTTTTTAAGAAAGTGCCAGACTGGCCTAGTGGCAAGAAGCTGCAACTACAATCCAGGAGGTTCATGGTTCGAATCCACCAGATGCTCTGCTGGGAAGGAGGGGCAATCTCCTCCTGTACCAGTCAGATCTGATTTGATGGTACACGCACACAAAAATAATAAAATAAAAATAAATAAATTAAAAAAAGAAAGTGCCAGACTCCCTTCCATTTTACATTCTCACCAACAGTGAATTAGCATTCCAGTCTCTTCACAACCTCGCCAGCATTTGCTGTTTACGGCCCTGTTGAACTTTGCTGTTGTTGCTGGGGTGAGATGATACCTCATAGTTGTTTTAATTTTGAACATTTCTTCGGGTGTTTGTTTGCCATGGGAATGTCTTCTTTGGTGAGGTATCTTTTAATATCCTGTGTCCATTTTGTTACTGAGTTGTTTACCTTTTTCTTGTTGAGGTGCTGGAATATTCTAGAAATTTTAGATTTAAGTCCCTTATCAGATATGTTACTGCCAGATTTTTTTTTCCAGTCAGTGGGTCTCCTTACCCTGTAGGAAAAGTTTTTTGATGTACATAGAGATTTGATTCTTAGACTATATATTTTAATCTCTCCTGGTTGTTGTTGTTATGTGCCTTCAAGTCCCTTGCGACTCATAACGACCCTATGTACAGCCCTAAACTCTGCTCTATCCTGTGCCAATCGCACTGTCTCTGACACTCCCATTCTGATTACCTCAGTCACTGAATCAATCCACCTCATAGGAGGCCTTCCACTCCTGCGCTGTCCCTCCACCCTCCCAAGCATGATGTCCTTCTCCAAGGACCAGTCTCTCCTTACAACATGGTCCAAGTATATTAGACGAATCCTCAGAATCCTTGCCTCCAAGGAGCCACCTGGTTTAACCCTTTCCACGATGAATCTGTTTGTTTTCCTAGCAGTCCATGGTACCCTCAGTACTTTTCTCCAGCACCACAGCTCAAAGGCATCAATTCTCCTTCTATCCTCCTTAGTCATTGTCCAACTCTCTGATGCATAACAAGTAATTGCAAAGACCATGGCCTGTATCAGATACACCTTAGTCTCTAGAGAGATACCATTGCTCTTCTCTACTTTGGAGAGGTCCCTAACAGCAGACTTTGCCATGACAATACGTCTTTTAATTTCTTGGCTCCTGGTGCCAAGAGTGTTGACTATGGAGACAAGCAAACTGAAGCTGTGAACAATCTCAATCTCTTCACCACCCATCCTGATGCTGCCAGTTGGTCCAGTGGTGAGAATCTTTGTCTTCTTGACATTGAGCCTTAATCCATATTGAAGGTTGCAGTCATTGACCCTCTGTAGCAAGCATTTCAGGTCCTCCTCAGTTTCAGCAAGAAGGGTTGTGTCATCTGCATAACACATATTGTTGATAGATCTTCCACCAATCTTGACGCCACATTTCTCGTCATAGAGCCCAGCCTCCTGGATAATCTGTTCTGCATACAGGTTGAAAAGGTCTGGAGACATAACACCCTTCCCAATTTTGAACCATGCAGTGTTTCCTTGCTCTGTTTTGACTACAGCCTCTTGGTCCAAGTATAGGTTTCGCATTAGCACGATCAAGTGTTCTGGGATTCCCATTCTCCTCAGAGTCAGCCACAGTGATTGGGATATGGAATGTGAGAACCATGAATGTAGGAAAATTAGATATTGTTAAGGAAGAAATGGAATGCATAAATATTGACCTACTAGACATTGGTGAGATGAGATGGACTGCAATGGGGCACTTTGAGTCAGATGATCATATGATATATTACTCTGGAGGTGAAAAGGTGAGGAAAAAAGGAGTTGCTTTCATAGTTAAGAAAATCATTTCTAGATCCATCTTG
>NW_006399836.1:5299810-5301448 GCF_000299155.1 Elephantulus edwardii | reverse complement strand
GATGCTGCCAATTGGCCCAGTGGTGAGAACCTTTGTTTTCTTGATGAGCTTCAATCCATATTGAAGGCTGCAGTCTTTGACCTTCTACAGCAAGCGCTTCAGGTCCTCCTCAGTTTCAGCAAGCAGGGTTGAGTCATCTGCATAACGCAAGTTGTTGACTCTTCTGCCAATCCTGATGCCACATTCCTCCTCGAACAGCCCAGCATCCTGAATGATCTGTTCTGCGTACAGATTGAAAAGGTAAGGAGACAGAACACATCCCTAACAGACCCCCTTGCCTATTGTATGTATAATTTTACGTAAACCAAACCCTAGAAATCGGAACCCACTCCCACCAAGTTGGTTCTGACTCTCAGCAGCCCTCCATTGGGTTTCCACGGCTGGAAATCTTTATGTGAGGAGGTTTAATCATCTTTCCGCTTCATGGAGGCTGATGGATTTGAACTCCTGATCTTTCAGGTAGCTTGAAGCTCTTCATGTCCATTTTCCATCTGTTTTGCCTGTCTAATTTAGCTGCTTAAACCTAGAACTTCACTGGTTTTATAATGCATATGCTGTTTGAAATCCTGCTGTAGGGCGGGTCATCTGTAAGCAAGGTAGGCGCGTACTTGCTTCTTTTCTAATCTGTGGTGAGCAGGTTCCTATGAATTTCACCACAAAAATGTAATAAAACCCATATAAAACTGACTACTGCAGATTAATCAGTAAACAAATTTATACTTGCCTTGATTACTGAATACTCTGTCCCCATCAGGAATGCACATTGAGGAGTGTGAGAAGGCACTGTGGGGTTGGGAGACATGCCAGCCATTCTTAGAAGCAGTGTCTCTGATGTGTAGAATGTGTGAAGCTGTTCACTACAGAGCACTGAGTAAGCACAAGCAAGCCTCTGCTCCCCGTGTGTAGTGCCCAGTTGAGCACTGTTCAGCTGCCTTGCGCTCTACAGCAAATAATGGTTCCTCTCTCTGTAGGAAGAGAATCTCGTTTCCCTAAAAGTCTAAGATTTAGAAAAGCTGTTCTTGCATAATTCAGAGACAGGTAGTGGCTTTCTATATGATGCAGCCACCCAGACCTGCTAATGCCTGTCACCTTTGCTGCGGCCAGCACAGCTAGCATTCGCTTGTTAGGCCCACGCATGCCAAGGCCCTCTGCGCAGCTGGAGTTTAAGAGAACTTTGAGTACCACCACCATTACCACCTGTGGCTTGTTTCTTTACCCAGTCTCAAAGCTCCCAAGCCTTTATTGAGGCTTCAGTGTTTAATACATGCAGCCTTGTTGCTCTAGGAACTAGAGCTTTGAACTGGTTTATTCTGGCTCAACCCCCTGCTGATAATTTACATTTCTATCCTAGATATACTGAGTCAAAATGAATATTTTAATATGACCCCCAAATCTTGTAAGAGTCTTTAAGGATCCTGTTAAACTATAAATTCCAATTCAGTATGTTAGGGACAACACTGACACTAAAGTTAACTCCACAATAAGGGATATACCTTTAACTTGCTGGTCTGTCTGATACTTCTCTAAATGTGAACATACACATAAAGACAGACTAGGAAGAAGGATTGGCCACCCACTTCTGAAATAGCAGGCCTCTGAAAACCCTATGTACAACAGAACACATTTAGATAACAGAAA
>NW_006399836.1:5281107-5299710 GCF_000299155.1 Elephantulus edwardii | reverse complement strand
AGTGTACCGTCAAATCAGATCTGACTGGTACAGGAGGAGATTGTCCCTCCTTCCCCGGCAGAGCATCTGGTGGATTTGAACTGTGAGCCTCTGGGGTTGTAGTTGCAGCTCCTTGCCACTAGGCCACCAGAGTTCCCCGTTTCTCAGAATTCTTATTTAGTAATTTATTATAACAAAATAAAGTGTCGAAGACTAGATTATGTGTGCGTGTATTTAGAGCAGAATAAAATTACTGAACACTATCAGTTTAGAATGAATTAAATGAAGAAATAAACATTCTTAGTATATTTGCAGTAAATAAATACTTCCGTATAGAACTCCAACCTTGTAAGTTTTGAGTTAATTCAAGTTTTTATGTTCTATCTTTTATTTCTCTCTCCTTAAGAACTCTGTATTTTGGATTACTTGATCTTAATATGAGAGTTTATTATAGTTAGTACTATGGTAGCATCATTTATACTATTTATAATTTATATAATTTATAATAGATGCCTGTTAACAGGGAGCTCTGGTGGCCTAGTGGTAAGAATCTGTGCTGCAATCCCAAAGGCATGTGGTTTGAATCCACCAGCCACTCTGTGGGGAAAAATTGTTAATCTCCTCCCAGGTGATTAATTGCCTCTGAAAACCCACTGTAGGGTCATCTCGGAGTCTATTTGAGTTGATAGTACACAAAACAACAATAACAACATTAACAGAAGTCAGGAAAGGGAATTAGTTTTGGGAAGACCAAGGGTTTTTTCCCTGTTAAACAGTAATCTTGAGCTAAATCTGTTCATATTTAAAGAATTCTTTAGTTATCTGTTACATCCTAGACTCAGAGGATATAACTATGGCCAAAAAAGAATGATTCCTGCTCTCTCAGATGGTTTATATTCTCATTAGAGACACAAAATAAATACAGTGATTACAGATTATGATATGTACTATGAAGAAACAAAAATAAAAGTAGTATAGGGTGATTGGGACAACAAACGTTGGTTAGTCATGAACGCCTCCCTGAGAAAGTGACATTTTAGCAAAGGGCTAAGGAACTGGAAGAGTGGTGTTTTAGACAGGAAGCAGCTGCGGACGTTCTTGGCCTCATCCCAGACCTGTGTGACCAAGCTGGGGAGAGGGAGGCAGAGGCCTTGCTGGGCCTTCAAGTCCACAGTATAGAGTGTAGATTGATTCTGCAGACATCAGGAGCCACAGCAGCCTGTTAAGTTGGGGAGTAACATGATATGACTTTAGTTTTTAAGAGAGATCTCTGGCTGCTGTATTGATAGTGGATTAACAGCTGGCTAGAGTCGAAGTGGGGAGACCAGTGAGAAGGCAGCAGCAGACTCTCCGGTGAGAAAGAGGGTGGTAGGCTGGCTTCTGGAGTGGCTTTGAAAAGGGAAAAAAGGCAGGCTTATGTGTATTTTGGAATTAAAACTAATGTGACCTGCAGAAGGGTTGGAAAACTTTTGTATCATAGATATTAAGAAAAAGAATTTAATATTAGAAAAAAGTGATCAGTGGTATCAGAGTGGGCAATAAGAAGATTAAGAATTGAGAAAAGCTAATTCGATTTGTTACAAACTAAGGAGGAGAAATGAACAAGCATTCTTGGAAGAGGGAGCTGTTCTAGATCTGAAAAAGAGGTAAGTTACACAGGTATGCCTGGTCACCACAGTTGTACAAAGGGTATTTGTATATTATAATGTTTATTTATTAGTTGGGAATGAGTGTGTCGGAGACGGCGAGGTTGGCACAGGATAGAGCAGCTTTTAGGACTTTTGTACATAGGGTTGCTATGAGTCGCAAGCAATTCAACGGCACATAACAACAACAACGACAACAATATATTAGTTTGCCTGAAACATTATAAAATAGGAATAATCAACATGAAGTATAGGTCATATAGAAGAAACAAGAGTGGACAGTAGTGGTAAAGCTAGGTTGTAGGTGTATGTTCTTGTGCACTGACCCATAGGTGACCTTCCAGTGGGTTTTCAGAGGCAGTAAATTGCATGGGAAGAAATTGCCCATCCTCCTGTGGAGCAACTGGTGGATTCAAACTGCATGTCTTTGAGATTGCAGCACAGCTTCTTACCACTAGGCTGCCAGAGCACCAGAGCAAGGGCTCATTTATGCTGTTTTGTTTTCTTTGGATACATTTAAGATTTTCCATAATATAAGAAATTTTTTTAATATAATAAAGGAAATTTTAAAGAGCTTATCATTGGTATTTAGGAGTGTTATTTTTTAAAAAAAAGTGTAATTTCATTAGTGTGAAAAGAAGAGAAACCAAACATTAGGGGCTAAAGAGGAATTAGGAAGTCCTAGTGGTAAGCCCTAGGTGGCCTAGTGGTAAGGTTTTGTGCTCCCAGCCTATACGCATGCAGTTCGAATCCACCTGCTGTTCTGTGTGAGAAGGATGGGCAGTCTTCTCCTGTGTGATCGCCTCTAAAAACCCACTGGAGGGCCACATATGAGATGGTTCTGACCCAATGGTATATAACAGCAACACAGAGGAATTAAATGGTACAATAAGTGAGAGTTTTAATTTACCACCCAATTTTAGGAAAATTGGAAATAAATGAAGGGGAGAAGCACAATGGCAGAGAGGAGGAAAAGGCTTTAAAAAACAAACAAGGCAGAAGGAGACTTGCTTGATAAAAGGAAGAAGCTAGTGCAGGATGATCAGGATCCCGACAGGTGGGTCCTTAAAGAAGAGAGAACTGTGGAACAGAACTCAGATTCTTAAAAAGTCCAAGCTAACTGGACCAATTGAGACTAGACTCTGTGGCTCTTCACTTTAAACTGAAATTAGCCCTTGAGCTCACTCTTTAAACTGAATAACTAATTGGCTCATAAAATAAAGACTATTCATATTTTATTAATGAGTTCTTTTAAAAAAAAAATATCAGTGCAGGGTGGGTAAAAGCTGTTCTAAAGCAAAGATGAAAAGCCACGGGGGCCGGGAAAGCAGTTCTGGGAATGGTCCAGCCAGAGTGGAATGGGCTTGAGGGCCCACTGTGAGCAGGAAGCCACTACCACTGAGTAACTGGTATAGAAATCGTTCAGTGAGAGCTGAATTTGCTATGTCAATTTTTACCTTAAAGGAAAAAAAAAAGAAAGAAACATCACCCATTCACCACCACCCAAGTCCCCCAAAAATCACATCAGGAAGACAAAGTATACTCCCATTTATGAACCTGAAGAAACCCAGGTCCAAGGCAATGACCCAGCTTGGATCTGAATCCCACTCTTATGCCTCCTGGTTTTCGTGGAAAGATACCCGGAAAGAAACAGGACTGAGAAAAGGGGAATTCTGGCATTTCTCTGAATTAGGTCACAAGTAGAAGCCATTTCTATTTGAAGAGTTTAGAGTGCAAACTTGCAGATTTAAAATGACAAGCTTGATGTCCTTTCAGGATTGAGTAGAGGTGTTAGATTGCTGAATGAGAAATCAAATAGACCTTAGACAGAATGTAACCAGAATGCCCACTGGAGATGAGCGTGGTGAGACTTTGGCTCATTTACTTTGACAGGCCTTGTTGTTGTTGTTAGGTGCAGTCAAGTCAAATATGACTCAGTAACGACCCTTTGAACAAGAGCACTGAACCTCTCCTACCCTGTGCCATCCTCATCATTTCTGACATACTTGAGCCTGTTGCTGCAGTCACTGTGTCAGTCCATCTGGTTGAGATCTTCCTCTCTCACCAGCCTTTCACCTTTCCAAGCCTGACGTCCCTTTCCAAGGAATAGCCTCTCCTAGCCACATGCCTAATGCATAATGCTGGACAGGTCTTGAGGTTAGATCAATTAATAGAAATGTCATCATGTTTAAGTCAGAGGGTCAGTGAGAAATGCAACCCCTTAATGACATATATTGACACAGTGGCTGCAACCATCACAGTGATCTCAGAGATGGTGCAGGACCAGGCAGCTTCATGTTTGTTATATGTGCGGTCTCTGTGTCTCAGAGCCACCTGGACAGTAAAGAACAACAGTGGTAGAAACAGTTCTAAGAAAATTTAATAAAAGATTGGCATAGTTTTAAAACATACTTCTGTAAATCTTTTAAATCATAAAAATCAGGGATGCTCGTTTTTGGCCGAGAAGTTCAAGAAGTCTTCTTGGAGAAGTTTTGTCTTCCTCTTAAATACTGCTGAAGAACATTAAAAAACTGTTGAAACAGTACTTAGATAAGGAACTTCCAGAAGTTCAAGCAGGATTTAGAAGAGGCCATAGCACCAGGGATATCGTTGCTGATGTCAGATGGACCCTGGCTGAAAGAAAGGAACACCAGAAGAATGTTTATTTGTGCTTTATTGACTACGCAATGGCGTTTGACTTTGTGGATCATGACAAGTTGTGGCTGACATTGAGAAGAATGGGAATCCCAGAGCACTTGACTGTGCTCATGTGGAACCTATATGTGGACCAGGAGGTTGTTGTGTGAATGGAGCAGGGGAGCACTACATGGTTTGGAATTGGGAAAGGGAGTGCATCAGGATTGTATTCTCTCTCCATACCTCTTCAATCTGTATGCTGAGCAAATTATCTGAGAAGCTGGACTCTGTGAAGAGGAATGTGGCACCAGGATTGGAGGGAGACTCATCATTGACCTGTGTTATGCAGATGACACAACCTTGCTTGCGGAAAGTGAGGAGGACTTGAAGCACTTGTTGCAGAAGATCAAGGAATGCAGTCTTCAGTATGGATCGCATCTCAATATCAAGAAAACAAAGATTCTTACCACTGGGCCAATAGGCAGTGTCATAATGGAGATTGAAACTGTCAATAGCTTCATCTTGCTTGGATCCACAATTAACACCCTTGGTATGAGCAATCAGGAAATAAGGAGATGCATTGCACTGAGAAAATATGCATTTAGGGACATTTCAAAATTATTGAGAAGTAGTGATGTCAGTTTGAGGACTAAGGTCCATCTGATTCAGGCCATAGTCTTACTGATTAGTAGCTATGCATCTAAGAGCTAGACAGTGAATAAGGATGACAGAAAAAGAATTGACGCCTTTGAGCTGTGATGTTGGAGAAGAGCACTGAACATCCCATGGATGGTCAAGAGAATGAACAGATACATGCCTTGAAGATGGTGCAGCTTTTGAAGAGTGCTCTTTGGAGGCAAGAATGATGAAGCTTTGCCTCACATGTTGCTAGGAAGTGCTTTTTCTTGGTGAGAGACATGATATTGGGAAGGGTGGAGGGTCAGCGAAGGAGAGGAAGACCCTCAACCAAGTGAAATGACATGGTGACTGCTGCAGTGGGCTCTTTGTGTCAGGAAGTGTGAGGATGGGACAGGACAGAACAGGGTTCAGATCTTTTGTTCATAGGGTCACTATGAGTCGTGTTCGACTCAACGGCACTTAAAAATAACAACATCTTAAAAAGTTATTCTCTGAAACAGTGCACCATCTTTTGTTGCTTTTTTTTTTTTTAGAGGGAGAAGGTATTTAAGTTCAGAAATGAATGGACTAGGAGTTCTTCAAGATTGGGAAATACAGACTTCAGTCCTGAGTGTAATAAAAGACTCTTACTCTGCCAGAAATAGTTAAAGTATGAGATGACTTCCCAAAGGCTGCAGCAGATGGGCTGCACATAATTCTTGAATGAGCTATGAGTGGGCTTCCCATTTTTCCTTGCTTATTTTTTACTCTTTTTTTCCCTCCGTCCCTCTCTTTCTTGCTCATTAATTCAGTAAATGTTTTTTGAGTACCAGCTACATGCCAGGAGGTATGCCCCACTAAACCACCATCTTTTCCTTTGCTTGCTTGCTTTAAAAAAAAAAAAGAAAGAAAAATTGACACTCCCAGTATTTTAGGTGGAGGCAGGAGGAAAGAATGCTAAATTTCAAATGTGTTTAGAACTGGCCTTCCCCTGGAATTGTAACTAAAATGCCATTTTGTATAATCAGATTGCTTGCTTAAAATGTGTTCTATTTTGGTGAAAAGTTCTGCTGTAAATATCAAAAGAAGATAAATTGATGAGGCTATTGGTAATATAAAACTTCAGAAATTCCTAAATAGATAATTTGAAGGTACAGTGTTATTTGTTAATATATTTTTCCCCCAAGGACCACTTGAGGAAATTACTCCGCGTGTGTGAATGAGAGAATGAATAGAACTAATATAGTTACACATGACTCTGTCTTATTTTTTCCACACTTGCAGAAGTGAAATATAAAAAGATAAGTCCTACCCTCAGAAATCACATAAATTTACCTTTTCCATCTTCTTTTTAATTAAAACAACTCACAAGACCTTGTACATATTCATGTCATGCCAGTGGGAGGAATGGGGAAAAGTGTAGGGCATCTTTAATCTACGACACAGTGATGGTTGTTGGGCTGAAGAAGAGGATGGTTGAGACCAGTTTATTTTAGGCTAAGGAGTTCAAGAACAGGCACCATATTGTTAATCAGGAAAGTTAGATAGGCATTTGCTTTAGGTCTGGCTTAGTGATGATACTAGGTGGCAAGTAAAAGGTACACTGAAATCTCTGACCCTTAAGACTCCAAATACTAACAAAAGAGAATTTGATTGACTTAATCCAGGCCTAGAACTAAAATCCACTAGGTCTTGAACTCTCCAAGTAAGACAGGAGGGACCTTGGGTAGAGATGTAGCTCTTCATAAAAGGACATAGAAATGAGGAGGTGGTGACTAACATTCCTGGGACAGTGTCCAGTCAGACCTGATATTAAAAGATGGATTAGAATGCTAAATTTCAACCCTGCACCCATTTATCATTTTAAATTTTATTTAATTTAGGTTGGTATTCTAAGCAAGTTGGTGTTAGTTGATTAGTTGTAGAGATTCTGCAACTATATAGGCCAGAAATGCCTAGCCTATGTAGGTTTTGGTTGAGCTGTTATTATTTTGGATTGGTTTTTGTTTTGTTGTGGATTTTTTTAATTTATTTAATGAAAATCTAAAGCAAGCATATTGTTAAATCAAGTACAACTCAGAAGGAGCTATGCCCAACAGATCTGAATGAGCCCTGTCCTATCCTCTGTCTTCCTCATCATTAGAGACACACTTGAGCCTTTTGTAGCAGTCACTGTGTCAATCCATCTCTTTGAAAATCTTCCCCTTATTTCTCCAATGCTCCACTTTCCAAGCATGATAGCCCTTTCTATAAGGAATAGTTTTTTCTAACAACATGACCATAGTATGTGAGGCAAAGCTTTGTTATCTTTTCCTCCAACGAGAACTCCAGCTGCACTTTCTCCAAGACATGCCTGTTTGTTCTTTTAGTAGTCCATGGAATATTCAGTACTCTTCCTCAGTACCACAGTTCAAAGGCATCAGTTCTTCTTCTGTCATCCTTATTCATTGTTCAGCTCTCAGCAGCATAGCAAATGATTGAGAGGATCATGTCCTGAATCAGGTGCACCTTTGTCCTCAAATTGACATTATTGCTCCTCTATAATTTGGAGAAGTCCCTGACTGTAGATATGGCCATTACAATATGTAAAAGTTATACAGCTGAGATGTTTGTCATCTTATTGTCTGTACTTTTAAAAATAGTATGTAAATATTATATACCAAAACAAAAATAAATAAGGTCTGTTGGTTTTGTTCTTACTTGACGTCAAGTCAGTGTTCCAACTCCTCACAACCCTGTGTGCTGCAGAGTAGAGCTACTCTATGGAGTTTTTAAAACTGTGCCCTTTCAGAAACACATCCTCAGACCTCTTTTCCAAGGCCTAAGTGGTTCGAAACCACCAACCTTTCCAGCTGCTTGTTCAGTTTACCACCCAGAAACTCCTTCAGTGATGCCAAAGATTTCAAAATGATAGGTTTCCTTGCCTGTATGTCTCTATTACATATTATAAATAAAAAATAATTACTGAATTGGGAAGCCAACCGCTTAGCTATAATAGTCTCTTCATTGTTATGGAAAGGAACTAGAAAATTGAGGCTTTGTCTACAGAGAATAAAGAAATTTATTTACTTTAACATCAAAGACAGTTAAACAAGATGATCTATGTCTGAAGAAATGTGTATTAATGTTGAATAATTGGTGTTTATTGACAAAATAAGTAAATAATTGCAGAATCTCTTTTTCCATAGTGAATGCATATTTCATTTTTAAAAATAATGATTGTTGTTGTTGTTATTGTTATGTGCCGTCAAGTCACTTGCAACTCATAGCAACCCTGTATACAATAGCCTTGAAACCTGCTCTATTCCTGTGCCAAATTTACTGTCTTTGACACACCTACCCTCATTACCCCAGTCACTGTATTATTTCATCACATCAGTGGTCTCCCTCTCTTTCTTCGTTCTTCCATCCTTCGAAGCATGATGCTCCTCTCCAAGAACCACTCCCTCCTTGCAACATGCCCAGAATATGTCAGATGAAGCCTCAGAATCCTTGCCTCCAAGGAGCAGCCTGCTTCACCCTCTCTAGGACAAACCTGTTTGTTCTCCTGGAAGTCCATGGTATAGTCAACATTCTTCTCCATCACCACAGCTCAAATGCATTAATTCTCTTTCTATCAGCCCTAGTCATTGTCCAGCTCTCTCACACATAACAAATAATTGCAAAGACTATGGCCTGAATCAGGCGTCCAGGGCCCTGGGGATTTGTTTTGTTGAAGGATGTAGAGAAAAAAAGGGTTCAAACACCTTTTAATAAAGCCTTTTCCTTAGCTAGTTTCTGCCTTCACCTGGTTCTGATTTAGCAAATTAAGGTTTCAAGGATTTGGGTATTTTAAGATCAGATTGGGAAAGAAATCAAAATATTTTTTCCCATTTGTTTACATTGCTAGTAAACAAGATGATTTGGAATGGAGTCCAGATCCAGGCTGAATACTCCAAGTTGAAGAAGTCAGATGGCAGAGTAATCAAGTCTGTTTACCTATATCAGAGGCACTTCCTCAACAAGTCACCTGGGTGTAAAAGAATGTGTAGGAAGGGGAGGGAGGTGCATGTGCAAAGCCCCAGCGTTCTTTTGAAAAGGGCTGGTTAGAGTATTGGGAAATGTGGGTGAGACTGTGGGCCAGGAGGTTAGAGACAGAATTCTGCAGGTGCATAGGCGTCAGGGAGCTGTTGAAGGATTTTAAGCAGGAGAGAAACCTGCTGTCTTAGGTATTTTAGAAAGATCGAGCTTGCAGCAGGGTGAAGAAATGATTATAGTGGAAGCAGGAATACTAGTTGGAAACCTCGAGAGAATTAAGGAAAGCTTGGGAAAAAGACAGTAACAGCATGTTTGAAGAGGGCCAGGCTAACAGGAGAATGAGGAAGAGTGAGATGAGGACATTGATGGAAAGTCCTGAGTTTGTAGCTGGAAGGAATTGGTTTAAAGATACCACACACCATAAGAGATAGAGTAAGATTCTGCTTGTAGCTCTTGGTCCTGTGTATGCTTCTAATTGGATTTGAAGGAGATGGATATTGTGAAAAATGGAAGTACTTGTAGGCATCCCAGATGAAGCTGTGTAGTAGATGCCTTAGGAAATGGAAGTAGTCCAAGTGCAGACCTGTAGGAACTCTTGCACACTGTCTCAAAGCTTTAATATCTGTAAGAATTAACCTTGGTGTTTTAATTTCTTTTCACAGCTTTACTGAGATACATGTTAAAAAGTAAAACCCTCAAACTCATTGCTGTTGAGTGAACGCTAACTCACAGCTGACCCTCTGGCATGTTGTCTGAGGCTGTAAATTGCACCAGGGCGAGTTGCCCATCTTTCTCCCTCAGAACCATTGGTGAATTTGAACCATCAGTGGCCTTTGATTGGTAGCACACCACGCTATGGACTGTGCCACTAGAGCTCCTTTTTATACAATGTATCCTTCAGAAGTATCCATCCCTGTGATTGTGAGTGTACTTACAGAGTTGTGCAGACATCGGTACAGTCTTAGGACATTTTTAATACCAAAAAGGAACCCCATACATAATTACAGTCAGTCCCGATTTCTCCCTCCCTCATCCAGTGTTGGTGGGAATGTACAATGGTGCAGCTGCTTTGGAACATAGTTTGGCAGCTTTTCAGAAAAGTTAAACAGAGAATTAGGATATGATCCAGCAATTCTTTCTCTAGGTACATATCTAAAATAATTAAAAACAGATGTCCACACAAAAACTTGTATATAAATGTTTGAAATTGTATTATTTATAATGTTGTTGTTGTTGTTGTGTGCCATTGAGTTGCCTGTGACTTACAGAGACCCTAGGTGTGACAGCTCTGAACCCTGCTCTAACCTGTGTCTACCTTGTTGTCTCTGACACACCTACCCCCATTACCCCAGACACTGAGTCAGTCCATCTCATCAAGGCTCTTCCTCTCTTGCTCTGTGCCTCTACCCTCCCAAACATAATGTCCCTCTATAAGGACTGGTTCCTCCTTGCAACATGCCCAAAGTATGTCATATGGAGCTTCAGAATCCTTGCCTCTAAGGAGCAACTTGGTTTACCCTCTCCAGGATGAACCTGTTTGTTCTCTTAGCAGTCCATGGTATAGTCAGTATTCTTCTCCTGCACCACAGCTCAAAGGCGTCAGTTCTCCCTTCTGTCATCCCAATGTGGTATATTGCTGGAATGGAATATTATTCAGCCACAAAAAGGAATGAAGAATCTATACATGTTACAATATGGACGAATCTTAAAAATTCTATACTGTTTTTAAAAAGGGAACTCTGGTAGCCTAGTGACAAAAAGCTGTGCTGCAATCCCAAAGGCACACAGTTTGAGGCCACCAGCCAGTCGACGGAGAAAGGATGGACAGTCTCCTTCTATGTGATTAACTGCCTCTGAAAATCCACCAGAGGGTCAATTATGGGTTGGTTCTGACACAACAACAACAACAGTAACTTTCAAAAAGACAGAAACAAGATGTTACATTTTAAATTACTCCATTTGCATATGAAATATTCTGAACAGGCACTTCTGTAGAGACAGACGGTGGTTAATACTTGGCCAGGGCTGAAGAGGAGAGGAAGAAAGTACAGCTGAATAGAGAGTGACTGCCAGTGAGGACATTTCCTTCTGGGACTATGGAAGGTGACCTAAAATTAATAATAAGCTTGCAATTCAGTAAACATATGAAGCAGTGACTTTGACATTTTACACAAGTCAACTTCACTGTGCCCAAATTATATCTCAAAGCTCTTTTTGAAAAATGAGGGAAAACTTGAACAAATGCTTTAGAGAATAGACAGGAGAGAAGCACATTAGATGATCTTCAACATGAATGCAGTACCTCTCAGAGACACTCATCTATAACTACTCATAAAATGAGAAAGACATAAAATACCAATTGTTGGTAAGGATGTGGGAGAACTGGAAGTCTCATACCAACTGGTGGGGATATAGAATGCCATAACTACCATGAAAATCTTTGGCTCTTTCTTAGAAAGATAAACATACAGTTGTTATATAACTATTTCACTCCTACGTATATTTACCCAACAGAGAGAAAATATATGTCCTTATAACAATTTCTAAGTGATTATCCATTGCTCTGCAAAAACCACAATGTAGAAACAGCCCAAACATCCAGCATCAAGTGAATGGACAAACTCTGGAATACTAAGAAAAAGAAAATACCGTGGCCAAGGCCCAGAGTTTTAATACTGAATGACAGGAAAGAACAGACATTTGAGGGAAAGAAATTATCAAATAATTAAAAAACCTGAATTTCTAAATTGCAAATATCTAGTCAGTAGCTAGGCAGCTTGGTGGTCCCGTGTTTAAAGAGCTTGGTTTCCAAATGAAAGGTTGGAAGTTTTAACACGGTGGCCACTCCGTGGGAGAAAGGTCAGGCAGTCTGCTTTAGGAAAGGTTACAGCTTTGCAAACTCCCGGGTAGTTGTGCTCTGTCCTGTAGGGTGGCTGTGAATAGGAACCGACTTGATAGCTTTGGGTTTGGTTTGAATCTAGTACCCAGTTCAGGAAATGAAGAACATCAAATTCAAGTGCTGATGGGTAGTCTATAAAGAGTTGTGCTGTTAACCCAAAGGCCATTCCTCTCTGGTGGTTTGAATCTACCAGCAACTCTTCTGCAGAAAGATGGGGCAGTCCCCGCCTGAGCTATTTATAGCATCTGAAACAAGAGATCCAACAAAAACTACTGTGGGGAACTTCGCATGGGAAAGAAACTAGAGTCACCTTCGCCCTCTCAAATCAGCTAATGCCCATCACAACACCAGCAAACCACATCCAGAGGAAACACCTGGGAAATTATCCTACTGTGACAGGAGTGTGCTGCAAATGGAAGCGCAGAGACAGTCACAAGACGACAGTCTGGAGCAGAAGTTCAGGGGCAAGGACCTTCCCCCAGGAGTTTCTCAGACAGAAATCCTTCCCTAAAGATGGAACATGAAATTTGCACTGAGAGCCTCCTAAACTCCAGAGATACTGGCAGCAGCGTGAGGTGCAAGGCATCACGGAAGGTTTTGAGGCCTGAACTGTCATATCAAGGGCTGGCTGGGGGTGGGTAGGTGCTGGGCAGGGTAGGCAGGAGTGGAAGAGAATGCTGAGGGAGCAAGGGAAGGGACAGGACAAGACACATGCACCAAGGGTACGGGAACCTACGCTGAATCCATTGGTTACTTCTGTAATGGGAAAGTCTTTCATCTGCTCCTTTCAGTAAAATATTTGTCTATCGGATATTGTTGTAAAGCTGAACATCCAAATTAAGACAGACTTGGAAAAAGGCTTGAACATCCTCTTCTGAAATAATAGGCCTTCAAAAACCCTATATACAATAGCTCATACTTGAAGTAGACCAGCAGATATGGCACCTGAGGCTGGGCCATCAAATTTGAAAGCACAAATGAGGAGAAACTGTTGTAAGCAGACACTAATGATTGGAACATGGAATGTGAGAAGCATGAATGTAGGAAAACTGGACCTTGTTAAGAAAGAAGTGTAACATAATTATTGACATACTGTTGTTGATTGCTTTTGGGTAGAGCACGACCCATAGTGACCCTATGAACAAAAGGCTTGAAGCCCCTCTATAACTATCAACATTTATCAAAGTTGATAGGGTTTCTGGAGACATGTTATTTAGGAAGTGGATACCACTCCTGCTTCCAAATTGACATACTAGGTATTGCCAAAATGAGATGGATTGGCATGGGACATTTCTAATATAATTTCTAATTATATGTTTTACTACACCAGAGATGGAAAGGTGAGGAAAACAGGGTCGCTGTCATAGTTAAAAAGGTCATTTATAGATCCACCTTGAAGTACAATGTTCTGAGTGACAGGATAATATCCATATGTATACAAGGAAATCCAGTGAATACAACTATCATTCAAATATATGCACTAGCATCCAGAGCCACAGAGGAGGAAATAGATAATTTCTACCAACTTCTGCTGTCAGAAATTGATTGAACATGCAACCAAGATACATTATTAATAATGAGTGACTAGAATGCAAAAGTTGGAAACAGGGAAGAAAGATCAGTAGTCAGAAAACATGGATTTGGTGACAGAAATGAGGCTGGAGTTGGAAATCTGTACAGTCAATGGTTTTTTCAATGGAGATACCTTTTATCAGAAATATGAAGGGTGACTCTACACATGGATTTCACCTGATGGTATGTACAGATATCCAGTTGATTATTATCTGTGGAAAGAATTGTTGGAGAAGTTCAAAATCAACTGTAAAAATTAGGTCAGGTACTAATAATGGAACAGACCATCAGTTACTCAAATGCAAGTCCAAACTAAAGCTAAAGAAGGTTAAATTACATCCACAGGAACCAAAATTTGACCTTGAGTCTATCCCACCTGAATTAAAAAATAACATCTCAGGACCAGATTTGAGGCCCTGAACAGTAAGGAACGAAGACCGGATGAGCTGTGGGTGGATATCAAGAATACTATCCATGAGGAATGCAAGAAGTCATTACTAAAATAGAGGAGGAAGAAAAGACTGAGATGGATGTCAGTAGAGACTCTAAATATCGTACAAGAGTGCTGAGAAGCCAAAGCAAAGGGAAGAACGCAGGGAGCTGAACAGAAGATTTCAAAGGGTAGCTCAGGAAGACAATTTATTATTACAATGAAATGTGCAAAAAGCTGGAGTCTGAAATGTGGAAGAACTTGCTCAACATTTCTTAGAGTGAAAAAAACTAAAGAACAGATTCAAGCATTAAGTTGCAATACTTAAGGATGTTATGGCCAGGATATCAAATGATCCAGGTTACATTAAAAGAAGATGGAAAGGCCTATACAGAGTCACTGTACCAAAAAGAATTAGCTGATACAGAAGAATTTCATTAAACAATATATGATCAAGGGCAGTGGTGATGAAGAGGGAAGTTCAAGCAGCTCTGAAACACTTGGCAAAAAACAAGGCTCCAGGAATTGATAGAATACCAGTTGACATATTTCGACAAACACATGCTGCCTTGGACATGCTCACTAGATTGTGCCAAGAAATCTGGAGGATAACTACCTGGCCAGCTTACTGAAACAGATTTATATTTATTCCCATTCCACAAAAATATGATCCAACAGAGTGTGGAAATTATAAAATAATTTCACTAATATCACACACAAGAAAAATCCTGCTGGAGATTATACAGAAACTACTGAAACAAATCAACAAAGATCTACCAGAAATACAAAATGAGTTTAGAAGAGACCGTGACACTAGAGACATTATTATCGATGTCAGATGGGTCTTGGCTGAAAGCAGAGAGTACCAGAGAAATATCTATCTGTGTTTCATTGACTATGCAAAGGCATTTGTGTGAATCACAACACATTGTGGCTAACCTTGAGAAGAATGGGAATCCCAGAACACTTGACAGTGCTTATGCAAAACCTAATACTTGGACCAGGAAGCAGTCCTCAGAACAGAGCAAGGAACACTGCATGGTTCAAAATCGGGAAAGGAGTGCATCAGGAATGTGTCTTGTTTCCATTCCTTTTTGATCTGTATGTGGAATAGATCACTTGGGAGGCTGGGCTTTCTGAGGAGGAATGTGGCATCAGGATTGGAGGAAGGCTCATCATTAACTTGCGATACACAGATGACACAACCCTGCTTGCTGAAACTGAGGAAGACCGGAAGCATTTGTTGCAGAAGGTGAAGGACTATAGTCTTCAATGTGGATTGAAGCTTAACACCAAGAAGACAAAGATTCTCACCACTGGGCCAATTGGCAACACCAGGATAGATGGAGAAGAGATGGAAGTTAACAATTTCAGTTTGCTTAGCTCCACAGTCAACACTGTTGGCACCAGTAGTCAGGAAATCCAAAAAATGAATTGCAATGGGGAAGGTCAGGGACCTCTCCAAAGTGCTGAAGAGTAATGATGTCAGTTTAAGGTCTAAGATATGCTTGATCCAGGCCATGGTTTTTGCTGTGCATCACAGAGTAAACAGTGACTAAGGATGACAGAAGAATCGATGCCTTTGAGTTGTGATGCTAAAGTGTTGAACATAACCATGGATCGCCAAGAGAACAAACAGGTCTCTTGGAGAGAATGAAGCCAAGTTGCTCCTTGCAGGCAAGGATGTTGAAGCTCCATCTCACATACATTGGGCATGTGGCCAGGAAGGACCAGTCTGTGGACAAGGACATTATGCTTGGAAGGGTGAAGGGACACTGTGGGAGAGGAAGACCCCAGATGAGATGGAATAATTGAGTAGTGGGGTAATGGGGGTAGGTATGTCAGAGTAAGACTGGCTTAGGATAGAGCAGAGTTCAGAGCTATTGTACCTAGAGTCGCAGTGAGTCACAGGCAGCTTGATGGCACATAACAAAAACCCACTGGAGGATCAGCCATGAGTCCATTCAGACTCGACAACAAAGAGTTGAATTGAGTTAAAAGACAAATCACTCGTTGCTTTCCACTTGATTCTGACTCCTAGTGACCTTCCCTCAGATTTCCAAGTCTGTGAATCTTTACAGGAGAAGACTGCCCACCTTCCTCCATTGGAGCTACTGATAGATTCGAACCACAAGAGACACATAGACTCTTGGTTATAGCACAGCTTTCTATGGACTGCACTACAAGAGCTCCTGAAGTTTGCAGAGAGAATTTTTATATCATAACTCTGGGAGCTAGAAGACAATGCATAGTCTTCAAAATTTAGAGGAGAAAATGTTCGCTTCTATTTTCAGTGATTGTGTGTCAGTAAGAAAAAGTAAAAATTTGTGTGTCAGTTATGTATATACATGAAATACATTCATACGAAGTCTCCAAAGATTTCTTTTCCATGTACCTAACCTTTGATTTTAATGCATAACATACCTCTGTGTGCCAGGGTAGATCTATGACCCATAGAGTTTTCAGTAACTCTGTTGTGGTGGGTTTTTTGGTAGTGGGTTGCCACATTTTTCCTCCTCGTCAACTCTGGGTGGACTAAAACCACCAGCTTTTTTATTAACAGCCAAATGCCTTATACATTTGTGCCACTCAGTAATTGCTTTATCAGAAAATCATTGGGCTTTATGTATAGATGAGTAAGAAAGGAATTCTAGAGATGAAAGAGAAGAGACAGGCTTGGAAAGATGTCAGTTCCTTAGCAGCTGTGACAACAAACCAACCATTCTGGAGCAAGAGCAGACCTCTGAGGAACGTCTTAAAGCCAGGAACGAAGCAGCTAGATTACCTGAAGTGTTTGGACTTATTAAGAGGAGATTTAGATTTACAGCTCTTTGGGAGAGTTGGAGATCAACTAGTGAAAAACATATAATAAAAACTAGGCCTTTCCTCCAAAGGAAAATTTAAAGAGGGAAAGGGAAAAAAAGAAATGGTATTGTTTGTTCCAAGGAAAACAAATTGTACAACTGCATTACAGTAGTATATACAGTTTAACTGCATATGGTGGCCTGGTGGCAAGAAGCTGCACTGCAATCCTTAAGGCATAGGGTTCAAGGCCCCAGATGTTCCACAGTAAAAATATGGGTAATCTCCTCTTGTGCAGTTAAGTGCCTCTGAAAACCCGCCAGAGGGTCAGCTGTGGGTCACTTCCGACTCGCCAGTACACACAAAAATAACATCGTTTATTTAGTAATAGCACCTTTGTTGTTGTTGTTGTTAAGTGCCAGCAAGTCATAGGTGACTCATAGCGACCCTATGAATGAAAGACCTGAACACTTAAATAACTTCTATCCTTTCTCCAGGTTCATAGGGTTTCTGAAGTGAATGCCACTCTTGCTTCCAAAATAGCACCCTTAGCAGTCAATATTGATTTGACCAGAAATTGGAGCCTTAAAAACAAAATGAGAGAATGAAGGAAGAGAGATAAGGGTAGTGGGGTTGAGGATCAAAGCAATGAAAGGTGTTCCTTTTGCTTATAAGCCTTGTAATTGTTGTTTTTGTGTACCATTGAGTCGGAACCAACCCCGTAGCTAACCCTCTGGCAGGTTTTCAGAAGCAGCTCATCACATGGGAGGAGAAGGCCCATCTTCCTCCTGCACAGCAGTTAGTGGATTTGACCCTCTAGCCTTTGGGATTGCAGCACAGCTTCGTGCTAGTAGGACACCAGAACTCCTTAAGCCTTGTAGTAGTACTTGACTTTTAAAATACTGTGTATTACTTTAAGAAAATCTTTTCTGTTTATACCGGATGAAAGGAAAAAGTAGGGTGATGAGAGCATGTAAGTGTGGTCTTCAAGAAAATGTCTCCGTGTATTCCTTGAAATTGGATTCTTACACCTGCTAAGTAAGAATAATAAAACAGGCATCCAGGCTTTTCTATGCAAACAAGGAAAGACATTTATTAGGAAACGCACTTTGCAAAGAAAAACTATTTTTCAAAGGAAAAGATGGTGAGACAAAGCATTGCTAGCCCATGACACCCTGGACACAAGAATTGTTTGGGTTTATAAAGAGTTAGGTAAGAAGATGTTTCATGTTTATTCATAAGGAAGGGAGGAGGATTCCAGGAAATAGTCTGTAAAAGAGAGGTTGTGGTCATTAAGTACATGTGTGTCTGGTGCACCAACATGGACACTGTTGCAAAGGCTTCTGGGTTAACAGACGTCACTCATTATGAGATGGTACACATGCATAGTCTGTGGGCACTTGTTGAATCCTGCCTTGGCAGAAGGCTCTCTGCTGCCTCTTGAGGAGGGTCATGAGCATGCTACTTGAGCAGGTGAAGATACAGTTTTGATAAGGAACTTTCAGAGGCATTGTATGAGATAGGCCCCCAGCTTGATATTGGCACTGTCATCTTCTGAAAGTAGGGACAAGAGAGGAGGATGCAGAATGGGTGGGATTAGAGTCCCTGAAATCAGAAAAGAGACAGAATCCATGAATGAGGAATGTGCTGTGGACCGTAAGTCAGACACTCGGCCATTCTACTCACTGCCAACCACAGAGATGATATCAGAAAGTGTGCTGAACGAACGAATGACCTAGAGGAAGGCTGCCCTAGAGACTTCAAGAGGAGACAGGGTTTACCTCCCAGGCTCCCCGCAGTGGGGGAAATAGGGGAACCAAGGGTCATAGCTTCATACCAAGTATTATAAGCTAAATGGGAACAACTCACCTTGGGAGTCAGAGGAAGAAGTGCTGGAAGAAAAGGCTTCCTACAAAAAAGTCACTTTTAAAAAAAAAAAATTAAATTTTATTATTTTTGTGTGTACTTTGGAGAGGTCCCTAACAGCAGACTTTCCCATGGCA
>NW_006399836.1:5252378-5280582 GCF_000299155.1 Elephantulus edwardii | reverse complement strand
GGAGGGACAGCACAGGAGAGGAAGGCCCTCTATGAGGTAGATTGATTCAGTGACTGGGATAATTGGGATGGAAGTGTCAGAGACAGTGCAATTGGCACAGGACAGAGTGGAGTTTTAGGGCTGTTGTGCATAGGGTCGCTATGAGTCGCAAGCGACTCGACGGCACATAACAACAACAACAACACAATTTTTGTGTGAGTGTACCGTCAAATCAGATCTGACTGGTACAGGAGGAGATTGTCCCTCCTTCCCCGGCGGAGCATCTGGTGGCTTCAAACCATGTGCCTCTGGGATTGTAGTTGCAGCTCCTTGCCACTAGGCCACCAGAGCTCCCCTGAAAAAAGTCAGTTTTGAGCCAGTCCTGGTAGCATGAGTTCCCAGGAAAGACCCAGATAGAGAAGGTCCTTGGGGCCAGAGGTGCTGAAATGTGAGCATTGAGGGGATTTCACCCTGTCATTTGTAAAAGAACCAGCGTAGGGACTTTCTGCAGCACTGCTGTGCAGTGCCAGAGCAGGAAAGGTCAGGGGGTTGGCAAGGCAGGAAGGCCTTTAGAGACGTGTGCTTGTTGTTGTTAGGTGCCCTCTAAAAACAGTGGCTGTGAGCCCTACCCTGTGCCATCCTCTTCATCTCTCAGAACTTTTGAGCCCATTAGTACAGCCTTGGTGTCAGTCCATCTCCTGGAGGGTCCTCCTCTCTTTGGTTGACCCTCAACCTTTCCAAGAATGATGTCCTTTTCCACGGACCAGCCCCTCCTAATAACATGCCCAGAATGTAGGAGATGAGGCATCACTATCCGAGCTTCTAAGGAGCACCCTTGTTGCACGTTCTCCAAGACAGACTTGTTTATTCTTTGACAAGCCATGGGACTTACTCTTTCTTTCTTTGTTTTTGTTTTCATTTTGTTTTGTTTTTTCCCAGTCCAGGGAAGGGTGTATGCCAGGGATGTGTCCTGTCTCCATACTTTTTCAATCTGTATGCAGAGCAGATTATCCGAGAGGCTGGGCTCTATGAGGAGAAGCGTGGCGTTAGGATTGGTGGATGATCTATCAACAATCTGCGTTATGCAGATGACACAACCCTGCTTGCTGAAACTGAGGAGGACCTCATGCACTTACTGCAGAGGGTCAAGGACTGCAGCCTTCAATATGGACTGAGGCTCAGTGTCAAGAAGACAAAAATTCTCACCACTGGAACAATCAGTAGCATCAGGATGGATGGTGAAGAGATTGAGATTGTTCACAGCTTCAGTTTGCTCAGCTCCACGGTCAACACTCTTGGCACCGGTAGCCAGGAAATAAAAAAACGTATTGCGATGGGAAAGTCTGCGGTTAGGGACCTCTCTAAAGTACTCAAGAGCAACGGTGTCTCTCTGGAGACTAAGGTACGCCTGATACAGGCCATGGTTTTTGCAATCACTTGTTATGCATCAGAGAGTTGGACAGTGACTAGGGAGGATAGAAGGAGAATTGACGCCTTTGAGCTGTGGTGCTGGAGAAGAGTATTGAATGTACCATGGACTGCCAAGAAAACAAATAGATTCATCCTAGAGAGGGTTAAAGCAGGCTGCTCCTTGGAGGCAAGGATTCTGGGGCTTCGCCTGACATACTTTGGACATGTTGTAAGGAGAGACAGGTCTTTGGAGAAGGGCCATCATGCTGGGCAGAGTGGAGGGACAGCACAGGAGGGGAAGACCCTCTATGAGGTGGATTGATTCAGTGACTGGGGTAATCAAGATGGATGTGTCAGAGGCAATGAGATTGGCACAGGATAGAGCAGGGTTTAGGGCTGTTGTACATAGGGTCGCTATGAGTCGCAAGCGACTCGACGGCACATAACAACAACAGTACTTTTCTGTTTTTTTTTTTGAACAGGGGAAGGAGCAGTCCAATTTTCTTCTCCCAATAGCACGGCTCAAAGGCATCAATTCCATTTACCTCATTTATTGTCCAAACTTATAATAGCAAGTAATTGACAAGACCATGGCTTGGATCAACTATTTCGTAGTCTTTAACATCATTGTTCCTTAGCACTTTGGAGCAATCCCTGACAGTTTTCCCAATGAAATATGTCTTCTGATTTCTTGACTGCTCGTACCAGTGATGTTGATTTTGGATCCAAGCAAGATGAAATCATTGACAGTCTTAATCTTTTCTTCATTATGGTGTTGACTGTTGGCCCAGTGGTGAGGATCTTTGTTTTATTGATGTTGAGATATAATCCTTTGGAGGCTGCAGTCTTTGATCTTCTGCAGCAAGTGTTTCAAATTCTCTTCACTTTGCACAGCAAGACTGTGATATCTGCGTGACACAGATAGTTGATGAGCCTTTCCATTCCTGATGCCACATTTCTCTTCATAAAATCCAGCCTCTCAGCATAGAATCTGTGGAGTGAGAGTGAAATCTGGGTGGTGTGGAGGAAATCCATACAGAGCTCAGGCAGGTGAGGGTCTGTGAGGAAGGAGATCCTCTCAGGTGGACATTAGGAGAAAGGAGTCCTCGAGCCATAGTGTGATGAGTCTGGAAGATATTATGCTGGGCAAAGTAACTTGGTCACAAACGGACAAATATTGACTGTTCCACTCTCCTAAAAAAGCACAAATTAATAGATAGAGAGATTACTAGGGATGGGAGAGAGGAGTCGAGATAGTAAACACTTTGTTATTTTGGGTGTTGGAAAAGGTAGCATTAAGTATAGGTGAAATGCTCACAGCTTGACCAACATCAATCATGTTGTTAAGAACACAAGAGAAAAACATGTCTTTGATAGAAGATACTGGGGTGGGGGGGAAGACAAAATATGTCTTTGTTGTTATTGTTGAGTCATCTGTGTGACACTGTCAAGTCGGAATCAGCCCATAGTTGAACCTCCAGAGGGTTTTCAGAAGCAATGAATTGCATAGTAGGAGACTGTCCATCCTTCTCCAGGGGAGCAGTTGGTGGTTTTGCTCCACATGGCTTTGTACTGGCAGTGTAGTTCCTTACTACTAAGCTACCAGAACTCCCTAAATAAAAGATAAGACAAATTATTATAACAATAATCTGAAACCAAGCCGATCTGATTCCACCAAAGGGCAATGGCTGCCCATCCTCAGGTTTCTGAGGCCTTAACTCTTCACCTGAGGAGACTGCCTCTGTCTACCCTGACACCAGAGGAGCTAGGTGGTTCTACCCCGACGAAGAAGAACGAGGTACCTGGCCACCGTCACCCACCACTCTGAATAGGGTCCCTGTACCTGGATCCTGATAGAAGAGGAGAAAAATGTCTAGGTTTCCAGGAAAAGAACTTAGGGTCTTAGGAGAAAAATGTCTAGGTTTCCAGGAAAAGAACTTAGAGTGTTAGAAAATCCCAACTTACTAGTCTAGTTGAGACTAGAGGACTTCCCACAACTATTTCCCTGAGATACTCTAACCCTTAAACTGAAATGATTCCTTGGTTATTTTTAGCTAAAACAACAAACACAGGCTATAAAATGAACAAATTATTTGTGAGTAATGAGCTCTTTGAAAGAGTCTTCTGTATGTGAGACCAAATGATCAAAAATTATTCTAAACTAAATATGAGCTGCTTTATTGTATCTTAAAAATGTTTTTATTTGATTGAAAGTTTAAAAATCATACTGCATTTTAACTTATTCATAGACATTTTACATTAAGTACAATAAATGAATTGCAGTGTCTAATCAATCAAACCTTTATTGCATATTGCATTTTCTTTCACTCAGCTTACCTGTTAATATTTGCCAAATGCCCGCCTTTAAAAAGTCATCTATATCCCATCTCACTCCAGTAGTAGTGGCGGTTTAACAGGACAGTAAGCAATAAATGTTGAAGAGGACATAGAGAAATTAGAACTCTCATACACTGTTGGTGGAATTGTAAAATAGTACAACCACTCTGGCATGTCTTCAAAAAGCAGAACATAGAAATGCCATATGACCCAGCTATTCCATTGCTAAGAATATGTTGTTGTTGATTGGCTTGGAATCGAGCATGACTCATAGTGACCCTGTGAACAAAAGGCCTGAAGCCTTTCTATAACTACTGATATTTATCAAAGTTTATCGAGTTTCCGGAGGCATGTTGTTTAGGAAGTGGATACCACTCCTGCTAGGTATATACAACAAGGAAATTAGAACTGATAACACAAACGGAGACTTGTAAACCAGTGTTATTCACAGTCTCAAGAATATGGACAGCCCAAGTGTCTAAGCACAATGGAATAGATTGAGAAATTATGGTACATTCAGATGATGAAATACTATGTAGCACGCAGGAGCAAAAGTTTTAAAAAATATCACATAACTTGGGAGAGACTGGAAAACACTGGGCTGAATGAACTCTGTCTTATAAGGACAGATATTGCATAAGACCATTATTGTAAAAATAGAAGGATAACTAGTAAAGTGAGTATAGGGCTCCTTTAGGGGAAAAGTGAGGGGTGAGGGTGGGCAGGGGGGTAATCACAGGATCACACAATTTGATTATTGGAGGGAGGGGGTAAAGGAAATGTGAAAGATTCAGTGGGAACCTGAAGAGATGGGGTAATAGTGGGCATAATTCAATGGGGATTAATTTTATAAAACACAATATCTTGACTATATTAAACATAATATGAATGAAGGAAAGTGAGAAACACAATTTATACAAATTTTGTATGTAAACCAATATAAAATAAAACTAAAATTTTTAAAAGTCATCTATAACAGAAAAAACCCACCACAGCAACAACAACAAAAATTTACCTAGATGAAACCAAATGACCAAAAATTATTCTAAAGCAAAGCAGAGAAGATAAAAAGTCAAGGAAACTAGAGTACCGGAGATGGTGCCACCTGAACACAGTGAAAGGACACCTTATGAAAAGTGTAAACAATGCCACTGAACAATTTGCTGTTGTTTTCTATGGAGTCAGAACTGACTCAGAGCTGCCTCCAGTGGGTTTTCAGAGGCTGTAAATTCCATGGGAAGAGATTGCTCATCTTGCCTGCAGAGCAGCTAGTGGATGTCAGCCTTATGCCTTTGGGCTGGTAGTGCATGTCCTTATCACTGGGTCTCCAGAGGTCAAATAATTTATGTGGAAATCATTAAACGGGAAGCTGATTTGCTGTGTGAACATCTACTTCATGCACAATAAGCTACTATTGAGAAGAAAAGAAAGATGTAAACGGAAGGTGGAGGTCAGAGTTTTTAGAGTTCAGTTACCTGGTATGGGAGCTTTGGTGTACAGTGATTTAAGCACTTGATTGCTAATGGAAAGGTTAATGTTTCAGACTCATCAGCTGCTCTGTGGGAGAAAGATGTAGCAGTCTGCCTTGGAAACTTGATGGGATCATCCTGGTCTGTCCTATAGGATTGCTGTGAATTAGAATTGACTCTTTGGGTTTGATTTGGAGCCAGATTGATGAGTAGATGGGGTCAAGGGGTGGGGGAAAAGGTATGTGGGTGTGAGTGTGACCCGCCCATTTCCTAGCAAACATGGGGAGGAAGCAGGTTACTTGGCATTTCTGTGTGCTTTTCACGGCCTCTCCTCACATTATTGTTACTGGTTAGATTTGCGCGGTTTTCTCACTAATCTATGAGCTTTTTGAGGGCAAACCGCTTCACTGTTTCCTCACTGTGGCACCTGCCGTGGATTCTGCTCACTTGGGATTGCTGAAGGAATGGATGGTAGAAGAAAGGGAAGGATCTAGTATTCTAAATTCCATCACACTCCTGAAGTGACTCAGTCAAGGGGCTTGGAGGATGGGGTCAGGTAGTCAGAGTAAGTAAAAACGTATTTACCACATTTGTCAAAAAGAGAAATAAGGATAAGAAGGAACCAGAAGTGGATTTGCTGGGGAGTAGGGTGGGGAGGAGTGACAATAAAGAGGGGGATCATCTTAGTTTACAGCCCCAAAGTGCGGAAAACGTATGAAGCCGTTGAAAAGACAAGTAAAGGAATGACTAGAATTTTAAGTTTGGTCCAGGAAAAACCAGGACCTGTGGGGAAGAGAGGCCACGTGCAGGAGGTTGAGGAGCGTCTGAGTTCAGCACCAGGAGTTCAGACTGAAGAAATCCCCTCTCAGGAGGGACAGATAAAGCTGATTGGATCAATCCAGCAACTGAGCTGAACTTCATCCCACACAATAGGTGATTAGTGTGCCATTGAAGACTTTTGAACGGGGAAGTGATTGGATCAGATATTCATTTTGTCTTTTACAAAGCACTCTGCTCAGTAAGTGATTTGGAGGGTGAATTGAAAGGAGGTTTCTTGGTGATTGGTTTGATGCAGAATTAAAGAAAAAAGATAGGAGACATTGGGAAATGTGGAGATCAGAGGCCTGGCTGTAGTGGGCTATGCGTGGGTCTGCTCACTGAGCGAGTGACGGCTGAATCCACCAGCCATTCCAATGCAGGGAGAAGAGGCTTCCTGCTTCTGTGAAGATTTCTAGTCCTGGAACCATCTGAACAGTTCTGCAAGGTCAATATTGACATTCAAAGGAATGAATGGAAATTTTACATGTAGAAAAGGCAAAACCCAGGACCTCTAGGAAAGAGACCATTATTGTCCAAGTACAAGGGGTTGAGGAGTCAGAATCACCTGAACGACAGTGGGTTTTTCTTTGTTAGTTATGGAGATCTTAGTGAATAGTAGGACTCTGTACACAAATAGTATAAAAAGCAGAGGGAATTTGGGACTGAGATGACATTTTGGTTTTGATCTGTGAGGCCATTCATGTTGAGAAGACTTGTATGCAAAACATAGGCTGAGAGTTACAGATTTGAGACTTAATGTAAAGAAGTTGTTGAAGTTCCAGGATTTTCTAGAATTACTCACTGTCATTGTAGGAGCCTTGGTGGCACAGTGGTTAAAACACCTGGCTTCAAATGCCAGGGTCTGATCTCAGGGTCAGTGATTGCAACCTACCCGCTGCATGGCATGGAAGAATGTGGCGAGTCTTGCTTCTCTAACAACTTCCTCCTCAGACCCCCAGTGGGCAGGTCTCCTCTGTCCTGTTGGCTGGAACAGACTCAACAGGAGTGAGTTGGGCTTTTGTCATTATTGTGGTTAATTAGAAATTGATTCTAGATAAACACAGTTTTAAAACTGTAAGCAGAGGCAAAAGTCTGTCATTTAGAGCACTTTAATTGGAGATTTTTATTTGTAAAGATTAAGCATCAAGGAAATGTAATGATACAAATAAGTGAGCTAATAGTTATTGTATTTGAGAAAATAGTTTAGTCCTAAAGATCCAGGGTAGTTAATATATTTAAACAATTTGTTACCTCTTTCCCCTTTGCCAGATAAGTTTGCACAGTGTAAAATGCCCAGTTCAGTGGTTGGTTGGGGGTTTTGGTTTTTCACAAATATGTCCACTTTTTTAACCACTGCCCAGGTCCGAGGTACAGATCACCTCCAGCTGCCTAGAGGGTCTCTCCTCCTTGCCCCACTTCACCCTGTTCCTGTTCTGGGGTGTTGAGGTTGTGTTTATTTTCTCCTTTTTCTAGAGGCTTGAAAACAAAGCCTACATTTAGGATGAGAGAATTCTTCCTCTCCATTGGCAAAGCTCTGTACCCTACCCAATTAGAAAGTCCTTGTTGTTATGCAGTGTGGAGTCGGAACTGACCCATAGCTCCTGTGGGTTTTTAGAGGCAGTTAATCGCTAGGGGGAGGAGACTGCCAATCCTTTGCCCATGGAGCAGCTGGTGACCAAGAACTGTGAGCCTTTGGGGTTGCAGCACAGCTTCTTACGACTTGGCCACAAAGTCCATAGGAATAGAATAAAAGCGAAGACCTGATTTGCATTTTGCAGGGGGCATCCTGTATATCTTTTGGGGATTCTGCTTACCTTTTCCTCCGCTTTATTTGTAATTCACTGCCTTCAAGTTTGTTCTGACCCTGGACGGGCTTATGGGACAGAGCAGACCTGCCACACAGTTTCCAAGACTAGAATCCCTTAAGAAGGCAGACCACATCATCTGTTTCTCTAGGAGAAGCTGGGAGGGTCAAACACCCCATCTGCCTCTCAGTTGCTAAGCATTTTAACCAGGGTGCCACCAGGGCTCCTTGTTATGAACCTTAGCCTCTCCTGTTGGACTCCCTGAGAGGTACTAACCAAAAGGTTTGAGGGTAGAGACCACCCAGTGGCACCTCAGAGATGGCTGGCAGTCTACCTCAGAGAGTCAGCTGTTGAAAACCCTGTGGAGAACAGTCCTTCAGTGACAGATATGGGGTGGCCATGAATTGCAGTCAATCTGGTAACGTTTTCTTTTTTTAAGCTTGTCTAATCTGTAGGAACTCTGGTGGCCTAGTGGTAAAAAGCTGTACTGCAGTCCCAAAGGCATGCAGTTCTAATCCACCTACTGCTCCACAGGACAAGGATGGGCAGTCTCCTCCTGTTGGATTAGCTGCCTCTGAAAACCCTTCAGAGGGTCAGCTATGGGTCAGTTCCAACAGTATACTACAACAATCTGTATTGCATCTGAGAGCTGGACAGTGACTAAAGATGACAGAAGATAAATTGATGCCTTAGAATTGTGCTGCTGGCAACGAATATTGAACATACGATGGACTGCCAAGAGAACAAGTGAAACCAGGTTGTTCCTTGAAGGCAAGGATTGTAAAGGTCCACCTCACATACTTTGGGCATGTTGCTAGGAGGGACCAGTCCTTGAAGAAGGACATCATGCTTGGAAAGGTCAGCATGGAAGAAGAAGATCTTGGATGACATGAATTAACACTGCTGTGGCAGTGGGGGCAGGTGTGTGATAGACAGTGAGGTTGGTGGGGTTGACTTAGGATTGGACAAAGTTCAGATCCATTGTTCATAGGGTTGCTATGAGGATAGTCAGCTTAATGGCACATAACAACAGCAACAACAGTCTGTATGTTGAATAAATCATTCTAGAAGCTGGACTTTATGAAGAAGAATGTGACATCAGGATAGGAGGAAGACTTATCAGCAATCTATATTATGCAGATACATAGCCTTGCTTGTGGAAAGTGAGGAGGACTCAACATTTGCTGTAGAAGATCAAAGACTTCACAATTGGACTGAATTTCAACATCAAGAAGACAAAAATCCTCACACCACTGGACTGGCAAGCAACATCATGATAGATGGAGAAAAGACTGAAATTGTCATTGAATTAACCTTACTTGGGCCCACAATCAACACTCTTGGTATCAGCAGTCAGGAGATCAGGAGATGTATTGCATTGGTCAGCTCTGCTGTCCGGGACCTCTCCAAACTACTGAGGAGCAATGATGCCAGTTTGAAGACTAAGGTGTATGTTTACAGCCGTTGTCTTTTTAGTCACTTGGCTGTGCATAAGGATGACAGAAAAATTATTGATACCTTTGAGTTGTGGTGTTGGAGAATAGCATGGAATATTCTATGGAATACCAAAAGAACAAAAAGATTTGTCTTAGAAAAAAGTACAGCTAGAGTGCTTCTTAGAGGCAAAAATAATAAAGCTTTGTCTCACATACCTTGGGCATGTTACTAGGAGGGGCTGTTCCTTGGAGAGGGACATTGTGCTTGGAAAGATCAGCAAAAAGAGAGGAAGACAGTCAGTGAGATGAATTGACACAGTGACTGCTACAATGGGCTCAGATGTGTCAGAGATGGTGACTGTGGCACAGGATAGGATAGAGTTCAGATCTGATGTTCATAGAGTCACTGTGAGGTTTACATGATTCAGTGGCACCTATCAACAGCAACATCCCTGTTCCACCTTTTCTGGTGTCCTTGTGAACAGAGGCTGTTCAGAGAATGGCAGGACCAAAAAGCCTTATATTTGGGTTTTGTTAATGGTGTAGATCTGTGTTTTACAGACTGTTCTCTGTCTTTCGGTGGTAAGAAGTTGTGCTGCATCCCCAAAGGCACATAGTTCAAATCCACCAGCTCCTCCATGGGAGAAGGATGGGCAGTCTTCTGTTCAATATACTACCTCTGAAAATCTGCTGGAGGATCAGCTATGGGTCGATTCTGACTCGACAGCACATAACAACAAGGACCTCATGCACTTACTGCAGAGGGTCAAGGACTGCAGCCTTCAGTATGGACTGAGGCTCAATGTCAAGAAGACAAAGATTCTCACCACTGGACCAATTGGTAGCATCAGGATGGATGGCGAAGAGATTGAGATTGTTCACAGCTTCAGTTTGCGCAGCTCCACAGTCAACACTCTTGGCACCAGTAGCCAGGAAATCAAAAAATGTATTGCGATGGGAAAGTCTGCGGTTAGGGACCTCTCTAAAGTACTCAAGAGCAACGGTGTCTCTCTGGAGACTAAGGTCCACTTGATACAGGCCATGGTCTTTGCAATCACTTGTTATGCATCAGAGAGTTGGACAGTGACTAGGGAGGATAGAAGGAGAATTGACGCCTTTGAGCTGTGGTGCTGGAGAAGAGTGTTGAATGTACGATGGACTGCCAAGAAAACAAACAGATTTATCCTAGAGAGGGTTAGACCAGGCTACTCCTTGGAGGCAAGGATTCTGGGGCTTCGCCTGACATACTTTGGACATGTTGTAAGGAGAGACAGGTCATTAGAGAGGGACATCATGCTGAGTAGAGTAGAGGGACAGCGCAGGAGGGGAAGACCCTCTATGAGGTGGATTGATTCAGTGACTGGGGTAATCGGGATGGGTGTGTCAGAGGCAATGCAATTGGCACAGGATAGAGCAGGGTTTAGGGCTGTTGTACACAGGGTCGCTATGAGTCGCAAACGACTCAACAGCACACAACAACAACAACAACAACATTGTGATCTATAGACTGCCAAAAGAACAAACACGCATGGGGGGGGGTACAGCAGAGTGCTCTTGGGAGGCTAAAAGAGTGAAGCTTCCTTCTTCTCACATACTTTGGCCATGTTGCTAAGAGAGGCTATTGAAGGACATCATGCTTTGAAAGGGCAGAGAACAGTGAAGGAGACGAAGACCCTCAACCAGGTGGATTGGCACAGTGAATGCCGTAGTGGGCTCAGAAGTATCCAAAACTGTGAGGATAGCACAAGACAGGACAGGGTTCAGATCTATTGTTCATAAAGTCACTATGAGTAATACACAACTTAATGACACCTAACAACAACAACAATAACAACAACAACAACCATCATGATCCAGTGGTGGGAACTTGACAAGTAGTTTTTCTAAGTAGTTGTGTGAATTTAACCTCCCATTAGAAGTAGAGGGGAGTTGCTGTTGCTCCATATCTTTGTCAGCACTTGGTGTTGCTCAACTTAGTTTAAGCCAACCTAGTGGGAAAACTGGTGCTCTGGGGGCCTAGCGGTAAGAAGCTGTGCTACCATCCCAAAATCATCCGGTTTGAATCCACAGGGTACTCCACAAGAAAAGCATAGGCAGTTGCCTCGCTTGTGAATCACTGCCTCTGAAAACCCACTGATGCTATAGGTAGGTATCAACTTTATGGTATAGAATATCTGAAGAAGAATTGATACATTTGAACTTTGGTCTTTGTGAAAGATACTGAGCATACCATGCACTGCCAGAAGAATCTCGTTAGAAGCAAGGATGGTGAGACTTCTTCTCACGTACTTTTGACGTGAAGGGCTAGTCCCTGATCAGGACACCATGCTTGATAGAATGTCAGCAATAAGAGGAAGACCCTCAGTCAGCTGCACTCAGTGGTTGCAACAGTGGGTTCAAATATAAGCATGATTGCAAGGATGGCACAGGACTGGGCCGTGCTTTTATTTTTTTTTTTTTAACTGAGAGTCTCTGTGATTTGGAATCAACTTGACAGTCCCTAACAACAGCAACAACATAACAGTAGGCTGCTGCTCACTAAAATGTTGGCAGTCTGAAGCAGCCAGCAGGCTCCACAGGAGAAAGCCCTGGCCATAGCCCTCTGGAAAGATTACAGCGTGGAAGCCCCACTGGGGCAGTTCTGCTCTCTTACACAGCGGCTCGGTGAGCCCAGAGTTGACACCTCACTACAATAGTTGATTTTTGCATTCTACCAATTGACTCACGATCGAACATCTTTGTCTAGAAACCATTTGTACATCTTTCTAGTGGCATGTTCCTGCTTAGGTTGGTTTAGATTATTTGTGGGGGGTTTTTTGGTGAGTAAGGAGAGGGGTAATTTTTCTATGACTTTTCCCATTGATTCACAGGCATTTTGTTTTATTGGGTTTTGTTTGGGGTTTTGGGGGGAAAACATGTTTTGTTTGCTAAGCCTTTGTCACAGTTCTATGCGTTCAAATTCATATGCTTCCTTTCTCATTCTGAAAATCTAATCCTTAAGAGTTCCCTAGATGCACTTGGCAATTGCACAGTATTGGCTCAGGCTCTGTTCTAGGCACTGTGGTGACATGGCCGAGCCCTGGCACCATGGAGTGAGGCGCACCAGAGTGCCCGCTGCTGACCCGTGCTGCTTGTCTTTGCAGGTGGAGCAGGAGGATTTTGTAATGGAAGGGCATGGCAAGACTCCACCTCCTGGCGAAGAAGGCAAACAGTGAGTCACAGTTTATTTTAAGAGGGTTCTAGCCGAGATTGTCTGCAGAACTTTGGTTCAGCATGCTGAGAGCCTGTTTGCTTGGGGTGTATCTGTGGGGGATGTTGAGGGGTCACCAGTTGCTTTAGTGCTACTTCCACTTGAAACCCGCTAACTAGAGGGGAAAGAAAGTTGTCTTTGTAGTTTTTCCACTCATGACTAATCACAACTTTTGTTACACTTTAGCAAAAGCTTTAAGGGTCAGGATGTTACAAATGAAAGTGGTTGGGTTAAAAAAACAAACAAACCCAAAAACCCCCACCAAAGTAGAAAATGGTACATCCCTTTCTTGGCAATGCCCTTATAAAATGAACTAAATTAATAGACTGGTCCTCCACATTCCAAGTGTGAATTTATTTGAGTAGTACTTCCTGAAATTCTATTCCATCTCGTTATTTATACTTCACATCTTTGTCTAAATAACAAATTGTTTCCTAAAAGGAATGAGAATTATAAATAATATAACTTATCCAATATTTTAAATAATTCAGAATCTCTCCTCTGGCTTCTTAAAAGGTGCTTGGTTTTAAAAACTGAAATTGGGAGTTGACTGAGCTTCAGATGGCAGTGAGTGGACATTTTCCATCCTCTGTCACAGGATTTGAAAAATTGTGTTACAAAGCAGACTGGTTTTTCATATGTCCTTTTAAAGGAAAAACGGTTAAGACTGATTTGAAGTACTGACACACTGACTTTTTAAAAAATTTCCCAGTATTCTCTTAGGTTGAAAGGAACAGTGATTCATGGAATTTACTGAAAATCTGAAGAGAGGAACTCCTATCCCTTGTTACTCTCTTTCTCTGTGTCTCTGTCTCTCTCTCTTTTTTTCCATTCTAAGAAGTAGTCTAGTTTTGGTCTTTCTTATGAAAATTAAGTCTCCAAATCCCTTTAGAATGCATTATGCAGAAAAGTGTATGCCTCCATGAAGCCGTATTCACGAAAGGAGAATGGTGTGTCTTGTATTTGTTGTGAATGGAAACTAGGATATTTTCACAGCTGGCTTAATTTGCTAACCAGGCAGTTTTAAAAATAGCTTACAATATAAATCCTCGCTTTGCTGGATCCTGTCAGACGCACTTATATTCTGCATGGTCTGACAAAATCAATTCATTTTCAACAAATTAGAATGCCAAACATCTAGTCCCAGAGGAATTATAGGATAAGTACTTCAGGTACTTCAGCCTGCCCACTCTCCTTTGTCTACACTAGCCCTGACTCTGGCCAAGATCTTGTAAGATCATAATCATAACTCTCATTTGTCAGGGGTCTTTTGTGCTGAAGATGCTTCACTAAGATGCTTGGTATGACGTTTCCACTTGTGGCATGGATTGTTGCCACACATGGATCAAGTTAGGTACCTTGTCCATGATACTGCTACTTGAAATCGTCATCGAGATTTTAACCTGTACCTTTGTGATGTTAAAAATTTTCTTATGTACTGGCTTAAAGCCAGAACCTCTTGCCAACCTTGGATCTTCACCAGCCTTGAGAGTTACACTCCTGAAAAGTATTGTAGTTGACAAAACTGTGATTGTCAAAATCAAAATCTCACAGGATAAGAGTGACTTGGGAAGAGCAGAACATTGAAAATGGCATTGAACCTCAGTTGGTTTTTTTTAACCTACTAATTCTTTTTTAATTTTATACTAGCTTATTTACAAAATTAGAATACCTTGCCTTTGAGAACAGATTCTTTCCATTTTCCTCACACACTGTGCACCCCCCCGCCCACCAAATTGTACAATCACATGATTAATCCTAGAACCTCTTTTTAAAACGTGGATGCAAACAGAGGGCATCAACTTCCCCAGCAAGCCAGTGTCTGCCTTGGAAACCCAGCTCCAGTGGGTGACCTTAGGTCTGCTTCCTAGGTGTTCCAGAGACATTACTGGGCCAGTTCCCTCACAGGTCTTGTTATTATGCCAACTCTTTGGTTATAGAGTTTCACACAGGCCCAGAGGATGTGGTATGTTTTGTGTTGCAGCCTTAGTGTTCTCCCCTGTTTTGTGTCCCATGTCTCAACTGCCACACCTTTCCATGGATTGATTCCAGGGTGGTTTTTTCCTGGGCCTGACCAGCTCTGGTATCATATGAAGAATGAATAGTGCAGACGTGTCTCTTTCACTAAGTACTGACTATTCCAAGAGACTCTTCAGTTCTTCTGTATAAGGTTGGGATGAAAGTGCTGTGCTCTCTTATTTGAGACAATAGCAGTTAAAAATTAAAGAATGTTTTCCTTAAGTCACAGGCTTGCAGTTGGTGAAGGATTATTACTGAACTTTCCAACCTTCATTGCATCCTAGATAGCAGAATCTGGAAACAGATTACTGGATGCTAGGATCCTGCAAATAATAACTTTGCTGAATGGTTTTTGAAGTTACTGCTCTTTCTTTGATTTTTCAGTCCATATATAAAACATGCAGGTGGTAAATATAGATATCAAAATGAGACTTTTTTAAACTTCTTCTCCTAATTATCCTAAATGTTTTCTGTATGTTTGAAAACAACTAGGGGGAAAGATATTTCCCCCCAGTGTAATTCTTTTTTTTTCTATAATTATATTTTATTAATTTTCATAAACATTTACAGAGATTTTGGGTTTCCATTCATTCATTGTTCCACTATTCTCTCTACCCTCCTCCCAGTTTGTTCTTGTCCAAATGCCACAGTGCTTGTCAAAGCCAGTTCTGATTAATCTTCTTTGTCAGTGTGTCCTTTGCCATTCCCTATCACTCCTCCCTGAGAGAGACTTCACCCTGAGTCATAAGGAAAAGGGGATGGCGTATTCTCTTAGCTACTTCCTGCTGAAAAGGGACGCTGTGGGTTTCAGGGTGAAGATCTTCTCTCACTACTCTAAAGGGCCCCTTTGGCAGTAGGAAACACATAGACTATTATGGAGATTGATTTTGGAATTTAGATGCACTCTTATTGATTGTGCTTGGCCGTACATGTTCATATCCTTGAAGATGTATCATGGGGGTGTTGCAACCTAGAAGACACAAATTTGACTAACAAGTTATAAGAACATGAGTCCAAAAATTATGGAAAAGGAAAAGAAAAGATTCTTTCATTGTTTTACAAACCCTCCCCCAGGTCCCCTCCACCATGTAGCCCTCGCTCTAGTCTCCTGTGATGACAGAAATACCTAGTTATATATCTCTTTTAAACAGTTTTCTAAGACTTGTTTTATTTAATTGGACAACTTTTGCAATCTCTGCCATTCTTTCAGACATCTGTAAGACATTCTGTTGAATAGATGTACTATAATTTAATCATTCTTCTCTAGCAGATAGTTTGATGGTTTTCATTATTACAAATAATAACTTTTGAACATCCTTATTTTTATACTTTTTTTGCATAGATGCTTTTTCTGTAAAACAGATTTCCAGATATGGAGCTGTTTGGTTAAACGCAAACTCACTGCTGTCAGATTGATTCCAACTCTTGACAACCATTCTTTGAGTTTCTAAGACTGTAAATCTCAATGGGAGGAGATTGCACAGCTTTTGGCTGTGGAACAGCTAGTGGATTCGAACCACTGACCTTTCGGTTAGCAGCGCAGCATGCTGTGCACTATACCATCAAGCTCCTTGTTGGTCTCAAGGGCATTTTACACTGCTATATTCTTGCCTTCCAAAGAAGCAAAGCCAGCTAGTGTTTACCCCATCAATGCTGTAAGTACAAGCCCGTTTCTCCACCCTCGTGGTGGCACCGAGATATTTAAAACCATTGTTTTCAGGAGCACTTTTTTACTTACTGATGAGATGGAGTATGTTTTGTTCATTTATTGGCCTTTTGCTTTCAGATGTTATTTATCACCTTTTTATGCTGTTCCCATGTTTGTATTAGCTTGCTTCTTTTAATAGTTTTATAAGATCTCTTAGAAATTGTAGATACTGAAATTTTTAAAGTATTTTCTCCGAGGCCTTATTTTTTAACATTGTAGTATCATACAATCTGGTAGACCTCCCAGTCATGTATGTAGTCTATGAGTCATTAATTGGTTTGCATATTTGTTCCTGCTAAGAAGGGCTTCCTGACTCTTACTATAATGATATAGCCTTGGTTTTTCTTCTATCTTTAAGTTTTGTTTAAACTGCTGCTTATTTTTCACTATAGTGGGAGACAGCAATCTGGCTTTTTTTTTTCTTCTTGTAAATGGATTTCCAGAATGACTCTCATTCATTGATGATATTCTGTACAAATAGCTTTTATCACTTAGGGAGGCATTTGGAGAACACTGGGGTGATGTAACTCGCCCAAGGACTAGAGCAAATTCTTAGAAAGATTAGGACTCAAATTGTTTTTGTTAGTGTACCTGTGCCACATTTTTTGTTGTTGTATTTGACTGTGTAGATCATAACAAACTGTGGCTGACTCTGAGAAGAATGGGAATCCCAGAACACTTGTTCGTTCTAATGCAAAACTTATACTTGGACCAGGAGGCAGTCGTCAGAACAGAGCAAGGGAACACTGCATGGTTCAAAATTGGGAAGGGTGTACGCCAGGGATGCGTCCTATCTCCATACCTTTTCAACCTATATGCAGAACAGATTATCCGGGAGGCTGGGCTCTATGAGGAGAAATGTGGGGTCAAGATTGGTGGACAGTTTATCAACAATCTGCGTTATGCGGATGACACAACCCTGCTTGCTGAAACTGAGGAGGACCTGAAGCGCCTGCTGCAGAGTGTCAAGGACTGCAACCTACAATATGGATTGAGGCTCAATGTCAAGAAGACAAAGATTCTCACCACTGGATCAATTGGCAGCATCAGGATGGATGGTGAAGAGATTGAGATTGTACACAGCTTTAGTTTGCTTGGCTCCGTAGTGAACAGTCTTGGCACCAGCAGCCAGGAAATGAAAAGGCGCATTGCCATGGGAAAGTCTGCTGTTAGGGACCTCTCCAAAGTGCTGAAGAGCAATGGTATCTCTTTGGAGACTAAGGTGCGTCTGATACAGGCCATGGTTTTTGCACTCACTTGTTATGCATCAGAGAGTTGGACAATGACCAAGGAGGATAGAAGGAGAATTGATGCCTTTGATCTGTGGTGCTGGAGAAGAGTATTGAGAATACCATGGACTGCTAGGAAAACAAACAGATTCATCCTGGAAAGGGTTAAACCGGGTGGTTCCTTGGAGGCAAGGATTCTGAGGCTCCGTCTAACTTACTTTGGACATGTTGTGAGGAGAGACTGGTCCTTAGAGAGGGACATCATGCTTGGGAGGGTGGAGGGACGGCACAGGAGAGGAAGGCCCTCTATGAGGTGGATTGATTCAGTGACTGGATAATTGGGATGGGAGTGTCAGAGACAGTGCGATTGGCACAGGACAGAGTGGAGTTTAGGGCTGTTGTACATAGGGTCGCTATGAGTCGCGGGCGACTCGATGGCACATAACAACAACAACCTGTGCCACTTCCCTAATTACTTCATTTAATGTTTCAACCATAGCTTCTGTATTAAGTCTTACAAAGAATATTTTATTTTTTTAATGCTTAGTTCAGTAAAACTACAAGTCTCTTTAAAAAGTATTGGCTTTTGATGCTAAGAAATACCTGTTCTAAATTGTTAATATTTATATTAGTTGTGCTACATTCTGGGATGGGGGAGTTTGTATATTTGTGTGTAAGATTTAGTAGAGCCTCTGTTACTATTAGATGCCATCGAGTCAACTACAACTTACAGCGACTCTGTGAGCAACAGATCTCAACCTTGTCCAGTCCTGTGCCATCTGCACCATCTCTGATATGTTGAATCTGTTGTGGATTGTGTCAGTCTATCTTTTTGGGTGCCTTCCTCTCTCTTTTTGACCCTTCACCTTTCCCAGTATGATGTCCCCTCCTGATGTGTGTCCAAGTATGTGAGACCAAGTTTCACCATCCTTGCCTCTACGGAGCATCCTGGTTGCTCTTATTTCCAAGACAGACTTAATTGTTCAACAGTCCTTGGGATTTTCAGTACTGTTCTCCAACACCACAACTCCAAGGTATCAAATTTTCTTTCATCCTTATTCATTGTGTAACTTTCAGATGCATAGTAAGTAAATGAAAAATTATGGCTTAGATCAGATGCACTTTAGCCTTTAAGCTGACATCGTTGCTCTTGACTCTTTGAAGAGGTCCTTGACAGCAGGTTTTCCCAGTGCAATGCATCTTTTGACTTCTTTACTGCTGTTACCATAATTCTGTGTCTTTAGTAAAGTATATATCTTTAAACAGGGAAACCTGATGGCATACCATGGCTAAGTGAAGGGTTGGTAGTTCAAGTCTGCTGAGACCTTTCTTGGGAATCTCGAGAGGCAGTTCTACCCTGTTACATGTGACCACTCTATGGACCACTGAGGGCATTTGGCAAAAACAACAAAACAACATTAACAAATTTTCTTTATAAGATTGTTTCACTAATGTTATTTTTTTAAATAGAGTTTATTTGCCAGTAGTTTATTTAATACATCATTTTTCTGAGGTTGTTTGCCTTAAGAAGCTGCACTGTAATCCCGAAGGTGTGCGATTTGAATCGACCAGATGCTCTACTGGAGAAGGAATGGCAGTCTCCTTTATCAGTTGGATCCAAATCAACTGTACACAACAAGAAAAGAAAAAAAAATAAAGACAAACCAGACAAACTAAATTTATTTCCTAATAATTTCAAAACTTATACTGCATGGAACAATGACTCTGTCAGACAGAGTGGAAGTACCCCTAAGATTTCCACGGTTGTAAGAGTGTAGAACAAATTGCCTCATCTTGCTCCTGCGGAGTGGCTGGTGGGTTCAAACTGCCTAACTTTCTCTTAACAGCTGAACACTTAGCCCCTGAGCCACCACGGCTCCTGCCCTATAATTACTGTATGAGAATTACAGAAATTGAATCATGTGATATTTGTAGCACAGGAATAAATAACAAAAACTTTTGCAGCTTTTTAAAAAGCTTTACAGGGATTTACTTGCTCACAAATTGCATTGATCGTGCTTATTGAAAGCTAATTTCAAAGAAAATGTTTCCATCCAGGCATGCTTCTAAATTAATTTTGTTTAATGACAGGCAAGTAATACTTAGAATTTTATGGGTAGATCATTTGTTGTCTGTGATTTTGAGGATTAATATATGTTTAGGCATTACATTGCGTTAGCTGCATTCTCTACTTTTGAAAAATGTATGTTATTTATAAACAAATCTAAGCTTTAACTTTCCCTGGTGGAATTGACTCATATTATCGTAAAATCCCTCAATTTGTGTTTAACTATGACTGTGCTTCAGTTTTTCCATAAATTTTTGTCAGTGGAATTTTTTTAAATTGTTCTGGCTCATTTTACCAAAAACAATTATTTTTAAAACAATCTTTAAATTTATAAAGAATTTTATAGATGATATGAGCCTTTAAAGTAGAATTAATGCCTTTGAGCTGTGATGTTGGAGAACAGTATTGAATATAACATGGTCTGCTAAGAGAACGAACAGGTTCGTTCTGGAGAGAGTTAAACCAGGCTGCACCTCAGAGGCAAGGATTCTGAAGCCTCATCTGAAATACTTTGGATATGCTGCAAAGAGAGACCAGTCATTGGAGAGGGATGTCATGCTTGGGAGGGTGGAGGGACAGCACAGGAGAGGAAGACTCTTGATTAGGTGGATTGATTCAGTGACTGGAGTAATGGGAGTAGGGTTGTCAGAGACAGAAAGATTGGCATAGGATAGAGCAGGGTTTAGGGCTGTTGTACATAGGGTCACTGTAAGTCGCAGGCAACTCAACAGCACATAACAACAGTAGCAACAACAAATGGGTCTTTGATTTATATAGGATCAATTTGAGTTCCCATCAACTCTGCATCAGCAGGCTTTTGCTTTCTTCACTTTTGAGAGTCTCTGGCTGGTGCAAATGGTTAAGCATCCAACTGTTACCAGAAAGGGTTCTCAGCACCCAGAGATGCTTCAGAAATGAGTCCTGGGATCTGCTTCCAGGACCAGAGCCTTGAAATGATGGCACACCTGGGTTTACAGTGAGAGCTGTAAAAGAGTTGATGGTAACTGACAACAATGTATCCTTATAACAGCTGGTTGATAGAGGTTCCAGTCTACCAGCTGCTCCACAGGTGAAAGATGGGTAGTCTAAGATGGACAGTCTCCTCCTGCCTGTGGGCTGTGTGATTTACAGCCTCTGAAAACCCACTGAAGGGTCCTCTCTGAGTTGGTTTCACCTCCACAGCACATAACAACGTGGACTGCCATTGTGTTTGATGTCACTCCCAAAGGAGGCTCTGTCCAAAGCTTTATGGAAGAAGACCTGTAAGGAAATCAAAGTGGTGAAGATTGTTTTATATTGATGATTCAGAGGGAAGAATGTAATTTACTGAGTCGGCACAGCGCTGTATTTATTCTGTGTGTGCTTTTAAATGTCTTAGCTATGATGTCTTGATTAAATAATCTTGCTAATTACATTCTCCCAAATATAAATGTCTAGTTTATAAAATGCCCTTTTTACTTTTCTGAATTATTAATTATAATTGAAATGTAGACCTTTCTTACGTTTTAACAGTTTACCCTTTCTTGATTTTTATTCCTAGTCTAACTTCTTAACCTCTATTTATATCTTCTTCAGATTCACTGCCATGTTTGCTGTGACTTTTAAAAGGTTTCTTCTCACGCCTCTGCATTCAGCATTTCTTTTACTAGGATAGTTGATGTTTCATATTTGGCCACCAATTTAACACCAAACTCTTTGTAAACCATAACTATTCTTTTGGTTTTGACCTTGTACATCTCCATAGCCACTCCTAAAAAGAGAAAAAGAAAAAAAATATTTTCAAATCACTTATTTTGTGATTACCCTCAAAATGTAAACTCTGCTATTTGGCCGTACTGTGTTAGGTGCTATTGTGTTGATTCCAACAGGAGTAGGACAATCCCACAGGGTTTTGTAGACTGTGCAAGAGCAGGTCTTCAGGCTTTTCTCCATTGGAGCCTCTGCATGAGTTTGACCCACCAACCTCTTGCTTATGTATCCAAATGCTTAACCATTTGTGGCACCAAGGCTTCTAGAAAAGCTTTTTGTTTTATTTTTGCTTTGTTTTGAGTAATCTACCATCAGATTTTCCCCAGTTTTATTTTCTTTGAACCTTTAACATATTTACATGTTGAAATGAACTTATTATGAACCAAATTGAATTCTCTATAAACTTAATCATTATTACCCAGCAGTAAGCTGGACATCAAAAGAATAATTGGCCTTTATAATCTTTCCAGATTGTTTTTTGAGAGAAAGGAAATAAGTTTTATTTTCAAGTTAATGAATACTCTGAAAATGTTACAAAGAGGTTCAATAGATGATCATTTATGCTCATGGAATTTTTGCTGCTGGGAATTTTAGTAAAACCATAGACACTTTGTACTCAATCTTTGGGAAATGTTTAGTTGCTAATAAATTTTCTGATTTTCATTGAACTTACTTAAAAAAAAAACACTAGACCTCTGACAATGCCTTTTACCTCAAATGCCTCAGAATCATAAGAAATGATTTCTGAATTCTGTTTTATGAGGTTTTTCTTGGATGTCTGGGCCAATGAATTAATTACAGTGAGAGTAACTTCAAGAGATAAGTATTTCACAATTGACAGTGACCACCAACTGTATGGGTTGCTATTACTTATAGGCTATAACAATCTTTAGAAAATTTAAATTAATTTAATAAATTTCATATTGTTTTCCTTGTGGAAAAATACTATGCCTTCATGGAAGATTATTGTTTGAAAAGCAAGATCTATTTATCTTATTCCCTTAAGTTCTTAAGGCTTTTCTTTTTTTATTTTTAAGATATTATCATGTGGTGGTAAAGTGCTTTGAAATCCTTAGCATTATGTGAGTAAGTATAAAGAAATGACCCAGCGTCCAAGGTCAAACCCATTGTCATTGAGTCAACTCAGACTCGAGGCTCCCCACACATGTATTCCAGAGTAGATCTGCTGCCTAGGGGTTTCTTGGCTGCAGTCTTTACAGAAGCAGTTCACCAGGCCTGTCTTCCAGGGAACCACTGGGTGAGTTTGAACTGCCAACCCTTAAGTTAATTGCTAACCACAAACCACTGCACAATCCAGATCTGTATGCTCAACATCAAAAATATCCAGTGGTTATATGAAGAGAAGCTATTTTTTTTGTTTCCCCAAAACTTTATAACCTTGAGTGGGTACAAGTAGCTCTGGTGGCATAGTATGCGATATGTTGGTCTTCAAGCCAAATTGTTTGTAGTTTAAATCTACCAGGTGCTTGACAGTCTCCTGTCATAGAGACTTCCAGCCGCAGGACCAGTGGGAAGTGGCCATGAGTTGGGATTGACTGGGTAGCAGTAACTTTGGTTTTGGAGTTTAGGGGGAAAGCACACATTTCACATGAAGTGCCCCAACAAGGTTTCCTCTCCCCCTGGGAATCCCTCTGAACTGAGGAAGTTAGACCTGAAAGAGTGGAGTAAAGGGCAGAGGTCGGGGTACAAGGCAGCAGAACTTGTAGGCTTGATGATGGATGGTTCAGCTTTATGCGGACACTGTAAGGACACATTCATGCATTTGTTCTTGTCACTGCCCGAGAAAGTGCCTGCTGCATAGAAAGGAGCAATCATGAATGAGTGAATGAAGTTGTCAGTACATTCTTACTGACAATTTAGAGTCCCTGTTGTGTACACTTATTTTGAAACTCTAAGGATTAGAACAAATCTTAACCCTAAAATAATGGATTTGTAATCATCATTTATGCATCAGTGAAAAGATAACATGTCAAGTTGACCTTTTATCCAGTGCTTTCTTGAATATGTTCCAACAAACCTCATTTTATCCTTGTTCTCCTTTAAGTGTCCTTACCTGTAAGCTGGTGGTTTTCTGTTGTTTGTTTTGTGGAAAGTGCTTTTCGACCCCAGTTTGAATTTTCTATCTGCCTCTAAGGATTTCTGTCAGCTGTTAGCTTAAAACAAAATAAAATGAAACTGAAATGCATTTCCATTGAATTGATGCCAACTCATAGTGACCCTGTAATAAAGAGTAGAATTGCCCCAGGGACTTCCTAAGACTGTGTGTGTATGTATGTATATATATTGTATGTGTGTGTGTATAGATATATATAGATAGATATAGACACATATAGATATATAGTTGTTTTTGTTAAGTGCCATTGAGTTGTAGACAACTCATTATGACCCTATGAACAAAAGACCCCAACACTTGTATAACTTTCATAATTTTCCTAAGTTCATAGAGTTTGCAGAGACAATCCATTTCGGAAGTGGATGCCACTCCTGCTTCCAAGTTTGTTTTGGTCAGGAAGCTCCACCAAACACTGTCCACCATGGGTAACCATTATCACACTTGATGCGTCAGTGTCATAGTGTTTGGCATCACAAATTATCTTTACAGCAAATTGATATATGTGTGTGTATAGTTTTTTTTTTTTTGCTTTATTATCAGAGATTTATATTTTCACACTTCAGGAGGCAAGATGTCCAAACTGAGAGTGCCAATTCTAGGAGAAGACTTAATTTGTCAGCTCTCTAAGAGAGCCCTTGTCTCCATGAGCTCCTGGGAGAGCTCCCTGTGACTTGGCTTCTCTCTTCCCTCATCTATAAAAGGTTGTCAGTCCAGGGCCCATGAGTCCAAAGGATGTGCTTTGCTTCTGGCTCTTCTTCCTTGGGATAACCTGGTCCCTACTAAGGGTGTCACCTTCACAGAAGCAGACTGCTACATCTTTCTTTCATAGGAGAACAGCTGGCACATTCAAACCACTGATCTTTGTGTTAGCGGCCAGTTAGCTACCAAGGCTCCTCCAGCCTCTAGCTCATCTCTGCATAATTCTTTCTCCCACCATTTAAGGAACTTCCTGCTCTTGCCCCCTAGCTCTCCTTTAGGTCTTCCATAACATACCAGGCTTCTCCTCCCTTTACATGTAGAAACCCTCTTTCCAGACCTGGAGGAAATCCAGGGGTTTTGAGAAGAAAATAAAATAAAATTAATTTTTAATAGAATATTATGCAAAAGCAGAAATATTTTATTTACACTGAGTAAAGAAATCACAAAAATTGGCAACTTTTAAACAAATCTGCAAATGGCAGGGGAAAATAGCATGTCTTTGTAGTAATTCACTGTCTGATGCAGCTCTTTGAAACTTCTTTCCCTCCCTCCTTTCTTTTTTTTTTAATTATTAGACTCTCAGTGAGATGGATTTCACTCAGTGATGGGGGGAGGGGGAGAATAGATGTGTCAGAGACAATAAGGTTGACTCAGGATAGAGCAGGATTCAGAGCTGTTGTATATAGGATCACTGTGAGTCACAAGTGGCTTGATAACATGTAACAACAGCAGGACATCAGTAAATATATTTTAGCACACTCTTTTGGTTTGCATACAGTGTTTGTATGAATAATGTTTTATGTGTGTATATTGTGTTCTATATAATCTTTCATTTACATGGTATTTTGTTCAACTGTATTGTGTTTTTCCCTTCATACTCTGGTTGTCTAAGAGAGAGAGAAGGAGGGGGGTAGAAAGAGGGAGAGGGAGAAGGAGAAGGAGAGGGAGAAGGAGGGACTGAGAGAGAGAGAAAGAGAGAATTCAGTGTTTTCTCTAGCATCATTGACTAAATATGGTTTTTTATCATTAATGGATTAGAAAACTAACTTTCAGCGAGCTCTAGTGGCCTAGTGGCAAGAAGCTGCACTGCAGTTGCAGAGGTGCATGCTTCAAATCCACCAGATACTCTGCTGAAGAAGGAGGGACAATCTCTTCCAGTACCAGTCAGATCTGATTTGACGGTACACGCACACAAAAATAATTTTAAAAAAATTTAAAAAAAGAAAAGAAAACTAACTTTCAGCCTCACTAATTGCTAACTATTATTAGGGAACTCATTTCTGTAGTCTATAGGGACTTTCACTATTAACACAAAGGATGAGTCTCTGCTGGTTCAGCAGCTCTGGGCGAGAAACAGGGGCTGTCTTCTGCTCTGTGATTTACAGCCTCTGCCACGTAATGAATGTCTGTTCTGAGTCAGTTCCAACTCCATGGTGATGTTTTAATTTGTTAGGGTTTTCTTTGTTGTTGTTTTTAATTGTTATGATGAAATAATGTAAATTTGTGAGTTTGGTCTCAGCTTTGGGAAAACCTCTACCACGTTTTCTTTATAGTCCGTATGAGCTGTAAAATGGCAAAACTTTAACTTTTCTGGTGCATTAACTGATTTGAAGTAAATCTTTGAGTTGACACATGTTTATTATTTTATGGACCAGTGCTGTACATTTCTCTCCTGATTTTGGATGAAGTGGCCCAACGAGAGCTCTTTTAGACAAACAAGGATTGTTGTTGATGCTGTTAAGTGACATCAAGTTGAGTACATCTCTCTGATCCATAGATCTGCACTCTGTCCTATCCTGTGCCATCCTTATTGTCCTGAACACATTTGAGTCCGTTGCTGCCGACACTATCAGTCGGTCTCATCAAATCGTCTTCTCCATTGCTGACCCCCACCACCACCTTCCCAAGAATGATGTCCTCTTCAAAGAATAGCCACTCCTAACAACAGGTCCAAAGGATGTGAGACGAAGCTTCACCATATTTACCTCCAAGGAATATTCTGTTGTACTCTCTCCAAGATGTATCTGTTTGTTCTTTTGGAAGTCCGTGGGATGGATATTCATGCTTCTCCAACACCACAACTTAAATGCATCCATTCTTTTTCTGTCATCCTTATTCATTGTCCAGCCCTCAGCTGCATAGCAGGTGATTGGAAAGATTGTGGCTTGCATCAGGTATACCTTAGTCTTTAAACTGACATCATTGCTCTTTAGGACTTTGGTGTGATCCTTGGCAGAAGACTTTCCCAATGGTATACATCTCCTAGTCTCCTGACTGCTGGTACCAAGGGTGTTGACTATAAAACCAAGCAAGTTGAAATAACTGACAATTTTAATCTTTCCTCCATCGATATTGCCTATAGCGCAACCCTGTGGACAGAAGACCTGACACACCTTTAGAACTGTTGACGTTTATCAAAGTCCATTGAGTTCCTGGAGACATGACCCTAGCACAGTGCTAATAGAGTGTAGGAAGTGTCTCCTTAGGATGTGGCCTTTATTTCACAGGAGATGAAAGAAGAGATGAGAGACCAGGTATCACCAAGAAGAAAAGAACCTGGAGTGGAGTTTGTTGTTTAGATCCAGGCACCTGCTCTGGGAAGTTCTCCAACAGAGGGAAGCTAAGACATAACAGAACTCTCCAAGGAACATCGAGCCTACAGATGCTTAGAGAAACAAGAACCTTCTTCCAGATCTTGACAGAAAACGAAAGCCTTTCTCAAGAGCCAGCACTCCTAACTGGACTTCGAGCATCCTAAACTCTATTGTTGTTGATTTGGGTGCTGTTGAGTTGACTCCAGCTCCTGGCAACACGTGAAACCCTGCCCAGTCCTGCATCATCCTCATTATCTCTGCTGTCTTGAAGCCTGTTTTGCAGTTACTGTGTTCCTCTCCTTGACTTTGCTAAGCATGACGTCCTCTCTCCAAGAACTAGTCCCTCAGTATATTCAAAGTGTGTGAGATGATATCTCACCATTGTTTTCTCAACGGAGCAGCGTGGCTCTACTTCTTCCAACACAGAGATCCTTGTTCTTTTCACAGTCCATGGTATATTCAGTATTCCTCACCAACACCATAGTTTAATGACATCTATTCTTTGGTTTTCTTTATTTCATCCAGCTTTCACATGCATATGGAACAGTTGAAAAAACCTTGACTTGGATAGGGTACACCTTAGTCCATCTAACATTAGCTACAACATCCCTAGTACCATGGCCCCTTCTAAACCCAGACTGCACTTCTGGCACTTCTCTGTTGATGAGATGACTCAGAAATAAAAGTTATATAATCTGCCTTTAAGAATCACATATCTCCTATCTCATGGGAGCTCTGAGAGTCTAGTGGTAAGGTTTTTCATTGCCAACCCAAAGGCAGGCAGTTAAAATCCATCAACTGCTTTATGAGAGAAAGATGGGTAAGTTTTATTCTCATACAATTTACAGCCTCTGAAAACCTACTGGAGGGTCAGCTATGAGTTGGTTGCAACTCAGTGACATATAACAACAGCAATACCCTGCGCTTAAAAAAATCTCCTAATCTAGAGGCAGTGATTCCTTTTCATGAAAACAGTACTCATAAAGTGTGAAGGTTCTGTTGGGGAGATCTGCAAAAGGGTACCATGGCACACAGAATAGGATCCCACATTCACCCTGGAATGTCAAGGAGGCTTCTTCCAAATACAGTTTGCGTTTTTGAGGTTTACGGCTAAGGAATTTGAGGATTTGTTTTGTTTTGTTTTTAATATCCCCTAAAAGATTAGCTAACTATCTAAGTAAACCAAGAGTATAAATGCTAACAAGTAATTTCAAAGTGCGATCTTTCCAAAAATGATTGCATTTCAGTTGCATTGGAGATTTCCTTGTAGTTTTGGCTACTGTTTCCACTTTCTAACTTTGTTGGAGATGAGAATACTAGAAACACCTCTTACAAGTATGTATTTTTCCTTTTTAAAAATATTTTCTTTAAATTAATTTTAATGAACATTTACAGGGATTTTGGATTTCCCTACATTCATTGTTGCATTTTTCTCTCTGCCCACCCCTCCCCCCCAGTTCACCCTTCTCTTTGAAAAGTAAAAGAAAAATTATTTCATT
>NW_006399836.1:5242525-5249997 GCF_000299155.1 Elephantulus edwardii | reverse complement strand
CAGGATAGAGCAGGGTTTAGGGCTGTTGTACATAGGGTCACTATTAGTCGCAAGCAACTCGATGGCACATAACAGCAACAACAAACATTCTATTCCATTGGTCTATGTGTCTGTCATTATATCTTCTTGTCAGTCTTCACAGTTATCGTGGTTTGGTAGCTCTGAAGTTGGTAATTCAGAAAGCTTTTTCTGTTTCACTACATGATACAGTTCTACTCTTTCTTTAAGACTCAATTCAAATCTTACCTTTCCTATGAGAATTTTTCTGACTTTCCCAGCAATTAGTTCTTGGTGGTTCCATAACATAAATAAGTTATGTCTCAATTTATTTCCATATGACACTTACCATGCTCTATTTTAAGTTTTTGTTTACTTGCCTTTCTGTTGTGAGGTAAGTATTTATTGTTGTGTTTCACCCCTTAGGCTTGCTTCTTGCACAGTAGCTAATATGCAGTATTACTCTTCTTGTATGGCATTGAGTCTGTCCTGACTTCGTCTTCACAGTCACTGCTGTTTGACCCATTGTCGCAGCCACTGGGTAAACCCATGTTATTGAGTCATCTTTTTGCTGACCTTCTGCTTTACCACGTATGACGTCCTTCTCTGAGACTGGTCCCTCCTGCTCATATGAGCACAGTGCAGCAGATGAAGCCTCCCTGTCATTTCTTCCGAGTGCATTCTGCTTACACTTCTTCTGAGACAGATGTTTTCATTCTCCTCATCTATGGTATGGTCTGTGTTCTTTGTCAACACCATAATTCAGTTCTTCTGTAGTCTCCCAGCTTTTGCATTCCTTCTGAGGCAGTTGAAAATACTATAGCCAAGCATACTGTAGTCCTCAAAGTGATATCTGTCCTTTTTAACACTTTAAAAGAGGTCTTTTACAACAGATCTGTCCAAGGTGATGACACATCATTTGATTTCTTGACTCCTGCTTTAGTAATTGTTAAATGGAATCCAAATAAAATTAAATCCTCCTTGGCAACTTTTTTCTCCCTTTATCATGATGTTGCTTATTGGGCCAAGTATAAATGTTTACATAGTTGTGTGTTCAGAAATAACCGTTGACTGCATGAATGACTGGTAAATTCAGAGTGGAAAGTCTTGATTTTCCTAACTTGTTAAGCTTTACAATTGTTTGTGGAGACAGTTGTATTCTTTTCCACTCCGCCCTCCCCACAGATCTATTTTGTTGTTGATGATGAAATTAACAGAATGAACACTAGTTTGCATGCAGGATTTCATTACATCAATGGCATCCTTTGAGTTGGGCAACCATTGTCGCTCTCCTTTAAAAAATTATTACTCTTCTTTTTTTGTTTCTTTCATTGTTATTTGAGTGAAAGTTTACAAATCTTAGTATTTTTTAATTCATTCTTAAGCATGATTGCATTCTTAATGACAGCTAGCTTTCTACTTTTGAAATATACCTTGGACTTTTATAAAAATATAAAAGAAGCTTTTATGCTTTTCTCTACCTCTAGTAGCTAGCTCCATCCTCTTCAAGGAATAGCCCCTCCTAGCAACATGCCCTAAGTATGTGAGACGAAGCCTCATCATTCTTGCTTCCAAAGAGCACTCCGGCTGCACCCTCTCCATGATGCTGGCAAGGGTGGAGGGTCAGCGAAGGGGAGAAAGACCCACCTCCAGGTGGATTGACATGGTTACTGCTGCAATGGGCTCTTGTGTGTCAGGAAGTATGAAGATGGCACAGGACAGAACAGGTTCAGATCCTTTGTTCATGTGGTCGCTTTGAGTTGTACTTGACTCACCAGCACCTAACAACAAAAAGCTCCCACTCGTCCAAACTCCTCCTCCTTTCTAGATGCTCATGTCACATCCTGACTTCTCTCCCCACCTTGTCTCTTGATCTTCTGTAGCTTTCCCACACAGCACCCAGGATGAACTGTGAAAAACAAATCTGATTGTCCCGTCTCAAAAGTGGTTAATTAAGTAAGATCTCCAGGAGTTCTTGGAATGTTGTGTGTGTGTAGTGGTTTTTTTGCTTTGTTTTTCTTTTTTACCTCTATAGGAGATTTGACAGAAGACTTCTTTTAACATTACAGGAAACATTAAGAGCAACTCACATTATGTATTAAATATACAGTTTTATTTATTTAGTCTTTGCTAAAATATTTTAGGATAATGTTCCTAACTTTGCTTCTGAAAAACTCTAGTTGGAAGTATTTGATTTAAATCAACAGCTGTCTGTTAGCTGAATAGACACAGTGACTGCAGCAGTGGGTTCTGGTGTGTCAGAGATTATGAGGACGGTACAGAATGACAGGTTCAGGTTTGCGGTTGGTAGGGTTGTTACGAGCTGTGCTCAGTTTGATGGCACCTAACAACAACAAGCATTCTTAGCAATTGTGTGTATTTGTGGAGTTTGACAATGTGAGAAAAATTGTTTTCCAATGTCTTTAGATACCTAAGTTGGCAGTTATTAACTGGAATGCAAAAGTTGGAACAACAAAGAAGGAATAACAGAAAATATGGACTTGGTGTCAGAAATGAGGTGGGAAATTAAATGATTGAGTTTGTACGCACAGTGATTTATTCAATGAAAAGATCTTTCTTTAAAAAAAATACAAGTGATGACTTTACACATGAATCTCCCCTGATGGACTGCACAGGAATCAGATTGACTACATTTGTGAAAGGGAATTGTTGGAGAAGTTCAATATTAACAGTTAAAACAAAACCAGGTGCTGACTGTGGAACAGACTATCCATTACTCATGTGCAAGTTTAAATTGAGGCTGAAGAAAATGAAAATAAGTATACAAGAACCAAAATATGACCTTGAGTCTATCCCATTTGAATTTAAAAATCATCTTAAGAATAGAGTTGAGGCATTGAGCACCAATAATTGAAGAACAGATGAGTTGTGGGATAACATCAAGAATATCATCCATAAGGAGAGGGGGAAAACATAGATGTCAGAAGAGACTCCAGAAAATTGCACTAGAGTATCAGGCAGCCAAAACATAGTGAAAGAAGTGAAAGAGCTGAAAAGATGTTCAAGGGTAGCTTAAGAAGAGAAAGCAAAGAGTTATAATGGAATGTGCAGAAAACTGGAACTGGAGAATAAAAAGGGAAGCTCTGATAGCCTACTGGCAAAAAGGTGCATTGCAATCCCAGAAGCACGTGGTTCAAATCCATCAGATACTCTGCTGGAGAAGGAGGGTCAATCTCCTCCTGTACCAGTCAGATCTGATTTGATGGTACACACACAAAATATAATAAGGTAAAATTTTAAAAAATAAAAAAGGGAAGAACTTGTTCAGCACTTCTCGAGCTGAAAGATCTGAAAAAGCCTTGAGTTTTAATACTGAGAGATGCTATGGGCAAAATATTAAATAGTGAGGAAATACAGCCCTTGACCTGCTCATCAGTCTGTGCTGGGAAATTTGGAGGACAGCTACGTGGCTGATTTACTGAAAGAGATCCATATTTGTTCCCATTCTTAAGGAAGGTGATCTAAGAGAATGTGGAAATTATTGAGCAATGTCATGAATAAGCATGCAAACAAAATATTACTCAAGATCATCCAAGACAGCTAGATGTGTACATTGATAGAGAACTGTCAGAATTTCAGGGTGGGTCTAGAAGAGGCCATGGCATATTATTGCTTATATCAGATGGATTCTGGCTGATGAAGGCAGAGACTTAACAGAAGAATCTCTGTTTATACTTTATTGACTATATGAAGGCATTTGACTATGTGGATTATAACAACTTAAAGCAAGCATTCAGAAGAATGTGAATCCTAGAACACTTAATTGGGCTCATGCGAAGCCTAAACCTAGATCTAGAGACTGTTGTCAGAACAAAGCAAGGAAACAACACTCCATGGTTTAAAATCAGGAAAGGTATGTGTCAGTGTTGTATCCTTTCTCCATACCTATTCAATTTGTGTGCTGAGCAGATCATTCGAGAAACTCGACTGTAGGAAAAACAAGGTGGTATCAGGATTGGAGGAAGTCTCATCAACATCTTTCATTATGCAGATGACACAACCTTGCTTGCTGAAAGTGAGTAGAACTTGAAGCACATGCTACAGAACATCAGAGAATATAGCTTTCAATGTGGATTACATATCAACATCAAGAAAACAAAAATTGTCACCCCTAGAGCAATAGGCAACATCATGATTGATGGAGAAAAGATTGAAACTACCAATTAATTAATTAATTTTACTTGGATTCACAATCAGCACACTTGATACCAGTAATCAGGAGACATATTGCATTGTGGAAGTCTGCACTCAAGGATCTCTCCAAATTCCTGAAGAAGTGTTTGAAGACTAAAGCGCATCTGATTCAGGCCGTGATCTCTTCAATCACTTTCTATCCTGCTTAGTGCTGCACAGTGAATAAGGATGACCAAAAAAGATTTGATGCCCTTGAACTGTGGTGTTGAAGAAGAGTATAAAATATCCCATGGATTGCCAAAAGAACAAACAGATATGTCTTGGAGAGAGTGTAGCCAGGATGCTTCTTGGAAGCAGAATATAACAAAGCTTCTCCTCACATATTTTGGGCATGTTGTTAGGCTAGAGCTATCCTTTGGAGAGGTACATTATGCTTGGAAAAGTGGGAGATTGGCAAAAGAGAGGAAGACCTTCAGCTAGAAGAATTGACACAGTGACTGCTGCAGGTGGGCCTCAGTGTGTCAGAGGTAGTGAGGATAGGAGAGAGGACAGAGGATAGGATAGAATAGAGGAGGTAGTGAGGACAGGATAGGACAGAGTTCATATCTGTTGTTCATAGGGTCACCATTATGAGCTATACTCAACTTGATGGCAGCTGACAAGAAGAAGTTAGCAATTAATCAAGTTAATTGGTGGTTAAATTCCAAGAACATGTAAATATTCATTGATTTTTTTATGCTTAAAATTTTCATTTTATGCTTTAGGTTTGTATAGTGAAATATTTTTTCAGGTCTCCCAATTTTTCCCCCTCTTATCAGTTGGAAAACGTGTTGGTCCAAAGTATTAGGTGGAGACTGTTTAATGGGTTACATGGCTCTGATCACTTCCTTTTGAACTTCTGTGCTTAAGAGCTATTAACTTACTTCCAAGTCCCAGCAGTCCTGTAGGACAGAGCAGAACTGCCCCGTAGATTTCCAAAGCTGAAGTCTGTATGAGAGAAGCTGCTAAGTATATCTCCTCCTGTGGATCCACTGGTAGGTTAGAACTTTGGACCTTTATGTTAGCAGATGAAATTATCAAACGCTGTCAGGATATCACGTGCAAGTAAAATTTTGCGGAATATTACTCAGCACTAGCTGGGTACTAGCTAGTTCTTCTGGTCTCAAAGCCCTGAAATTGAGGTTTGCATGGTCCAGTAGCTTGTTGAACAAATTAATTCTCTACATATTTTCTTTGTTTTGGACAAAGAGAAATCAATCGTTACACCTTAAATGGCTGCTCACAAGTTTTTTAAGATCCAAGTTGCTGCTCACAAAGTCTTTGTAGATGGTGTTACACCAGTTGATTTTAATGTCTCCCAAGACTGTGGTCTCAAGACTTGGAATTAGCAACTCATTCTTGCAGGGCATTTATATTATGAAGCTTATATATCAATTAGATTAATATTTAGTTATATTAAGAAATAGGGAGCTCTGGTGGCCTAGTGGTAAGAAGCTGCCCTGCAATCTCAGAGGTACACAGTTCAAATACACTAGATGCTCTGCTGGAGAAGGAGGGGCAATCTCCTCTTGTACCAGTCAGATCCAATTTGATGGTACACACTAAAAATAATAAAATAATTATTATTTTTTTAAAAAAGAAATAAATTAGGGAGCTCTGGTGGCCTAAGAATAAGAAGTGCTCTGCAGTTCTAAAGGCATGCAGTTTAAATCTTCTGTGGGAGAGGGATGAGCAGTCTCCTCTTGTCCAGTTTACCACCTTTACAAACCTGGTGGAAGGTCCACTTGGAGTCAAACTCAGTGGCGCACAACAGCAGCAAGAAGCTTACAAAGCAATTGTCCCTGCTGTGTCTGCTTATATATGTACATGTATTTACAGTATATACTCATATGAATGTAGCAACACCTGCCAAATCTAAGCACGGTCATGGATGTAGTCCTTTCCACCTGTCCTTATCTATTTGCCTTGCTTGTCTGCCTGTTTCTTGTGTACTTGTTGGCTGTTTCTTATATACCTTTCTGTATCTTCCCACTATTGATTGGTTTTATGCTGACCAAACCCTTATAACATGTTGCTTTTCCCTTTACCTATCTTAGTGTCTATTATCTATTAATTAAATTCAGTGGCACCTAACAACAATGAATCTGTTTATTAATTATTACTTGTCTCTCTCTCCTTTTCTGTCCCAGGTAACCATCCAAGAATGATTGTGTGTTTAAACCTTTCTTCAGCTTTTTATACTAGTGGTCTGATTCAGTATTTGTCCTTTTATGACTATCTTATTTCACTTAGTATATTATCTCCATTAACTCATGTTTTCAGAATTATTTATTGATTTCTAATACTCCATTCCCAGTGCAAATGTACTGCACTGGGAAAGTCTGCAGTCAGAGACCTCTCCAAATTCCTAGGAGCAGTGAGGTCAGTTTGAGGACTAAGTTGTGTCTGATTCAGTTCATGGCATTTTCAATCACTTGCTATTCATCTGAAAGTGGGAGAGTGAATAAGGATGACAGAAGAATTGATGTCTTTGAACTGTGGTGTGGAAGAAGAGTACTGAATGTCCCATAGACTGCCGAAAGAACAAATATATCTTGGAGAAAAAGCAGCCAGAGTGCTCATTGGAGGCAAAGATGATAAAGCTTTGTCTCATATAGTTTGAGCATATGCTAGGTGATGCCATTCCTTGGGGAAGGGCCTCATTCTAGGGAAGGCAGGGGGTCAGCAAAGGAAAAGAAGACCCTTAATCAGGTGGATTGATATAGTGACGACCACAGTGAGCTCTACTGTGTCAGGAAATGTGAGGATGGCACAGGCTAGGACAGGATTCAGATCTGTTGTTCATAGGTTCGCTATGGATCCTACTCAACTTGATGGCACCTAACAACAACAATAACAAAAGTACTCCATTATGTAAATGTATCATCGTTTGTTTATTTTTGCTAATGGACACTAGGGTGGTTCCATCTTTTTTTCTATTTTAAACAGTTTAGCAATGAACATGAGTGTGCGTATATCTATTTGTGTTGCAGCTCTTATTTCTTTAGTTTATATGCCTAGTAGTGGGATTGGATTGGAAGCAGGAGTCATCCACTTCCTAAACAAGATGCTTCCGAAAACTCTATGAACTTTGTTAATTGTCTATAGTTGTAATGGGGGTTCAGGTCTTTTGTTCTTAGGGTCGCTATGAGTCGTGCTTGACTCGAAGGCAATCAACAACAACAACAGTGGAATTGGAAGATCAAATTATATGACTGTTTCTAACATTCTGAGGAAGTGCCAGAGTACTTTCCATAGTGGTTACATCATTTTCCCTTCCT
>NW_006399836.1:5241221-5242425 GCF_000299155.1 Elephantulus edwardii | reverse complement strand
TTTTGTGACTGAGATACTTCACTCAGCATAATGTCCTCCAAGGTCACCCATTTTGAGTAATATTGGATGAGTTCCTTGCAGCATAGTATTCCATTGTGTGAATATGCCAGAGCTTCTCTATCCATTCATTTGTTGATGGACAGTTAGATTGTTTCCAACTCTTTGCTATTATGAACAAAGCAGCAATAAACATGGGTGTGCATATATCTGCCTGGGTGGCAGTTATAGTTTCTTTCGGGTATATTCCCAGTAGTGGAATTGCTGGGTCAAATGGTATTTCTGTTTGCAACTTTTTGGAGCATGCCATACAGCCTTCCATAGTAGTTGCACCATTTTACACTCCCACCAACAGTGAATAAGGGTTCCAGTTTCTCCTCAACCTCGCCAGCATTTGTTCTTTGCTGCGCTGTTAAATTTTGCTATTCTTACTGGGGTGAAATGGTATCTCATAGTTGTTTTGATTTGCATCTCTCTTAGAGCTAGGGATTTTGAACATTTCTTCATGTATTTGTTGGCCATCTGAATATCTTATTTGGTGAATTGTGTGTTCATGTCCTGTGCCCATTTTTCAATTGGGTTTCTTTACCTTTATCTTGTTGTGGTGCTCAAGTATTTTATAAATTCTAGATATAAGTCCCTTATCTGACATGTCATTACCAAACATTTTTTCCCAATCTGTGGCTTTCCTTTTTACTCTGTTGGAGAAGATTTTAGATGTGCATAGGAATTTGATTCGTAGAAGGTCCCATTCACCTATTTTATCCTCTCCTGGTTGTATATTTTTCAGGATGCTTGGAAGACTGTTTATGTTGTGGATTAGGACTTCTAGAGTTCTTCCAAGCTTTTCTTTAATGAAATGTATAGTCCTTCGTTTTAGTCCTAGGTCCATGATCCATTTTGAGTTGTTTTTTGTGTATGGATTAAGGTGTGGATATTGCTTGAGTTTTCTATACATAGTTTTCCAGTTTTGCCAATACCATTTGTTTAAAAGACTGTCGTTTCCTCACTTAACTGATTTCATCTCTTTGTCAAAAATCAATTGGTCATAGGTAGATGGGCTGATTTTTTAGATTCTCCATTCTATTCCATCAAAGTCTATCTGTGTTTCATTGCTTATGCAAAGGCGTTTGACTGTGTGGATCATAACAAACTGTGGCTGACTCTGAGAAGAATGGGAATCCCAGAACATTTAATCGTGCTAATG